>NW_019417004.1:248781-255331 GCF_000390285.2 Anoplophora glabripennis | reverse complement strand
CATTCTGTACAACGACACGATGCATTTGCAGCATTTTGCTGGCACTCGTCGTGGATTAACAACATATCAACAAGTTCATCCATTAGGCACAACTTTTAATAAAAAATTAAATGAAATACTCAATGATATTTATATCACGCTAAATACAGTGTCCGTACAATATTTGTTGAGATAGAATTCCAAGAAAAGAATAAGCCAATAAAGTTCCGTTATCGGATCTACAGTAACAATTTACAGCGGCGTGCCTTGAATATTTCCGCGTTATTTTCAGAAGATTAATACACAGGGTGTCCCGGTACAAAAAAGTATAGATAGATGAGGTCAAAATAATATCAGTTCTTCATATAAATTTTTTTCATACGAGCCTTCGTTAACAAGTTACGGGCCCTCAAATGTGAAAATAAAAATTTATTTTTATTTACACTCTCTAAACAATTAACGTCAGCATGATGCAAATTTGGTCAGCGATAACATATACGTACAGCTTGTTTTTGACGTTGTAAGTGAAACTTCAATATGCCCAGAACGCCAGGGAACGGAGTATGGCCAATGGTTAACAACATATTTTTGAAATAAGAGCCTAGAATATCTTACTGCCTGCTAATGTTATTTTCACTAACAAAATTTGACAAAAGTCACTTTAGACAACACAAAATAGAAAAACAAAACAAGAATAAGTTAAAGTTAAAAAAATAATTTAAAATAAATAAAACTATCAAAATATATATTCACTAAGGGCACCTCCACACATTTCCTAAGTCTACGAATATTATTTGTACACGAAAAAACATTTCAGGGTATGTCTAATATTATCACAACGGAAAGGAAATTAATTCTTTGTAGCAATTTATCCCTTGTCGGTACTGGGGTTGCGTACACTAAACTTTTTTTGTTCTTATTTGTCACCCGATCGGGAACTTTTTCAAAAAAGTTTCAATTTTCACGTACATTACAAGTCAATTATTTAAAAACAAAAAATGGAGGAGGCGCCGCTTGATGTGCACTGTGACATAAAATCACAAATATTTCCTAAACTGTTAATTTTACCGAGACGAACCAAGAGGGTATTATTGTTGGCCAATTATTCATGGAAGTTATTTTTGATACAACATGCAGATTGCGATTGTTATCTATGCAAAAATTCTGGGTGATTAACCATTGGGCATAGTCCGTTCCTGGCATTCTGCCAGGAAAATAAAATAGCAGAAAACAAAAAAAAATAAAAAGTGGATTGTTTACCAAAAAGACAGTTTGTGAATAAATCTATTAAAAATAATTACGTTTATTTAATTAAATTAAAACATATTTTACTTAAATTTTTAATATCAGTTTTGTCATTAATACTACTTTTATTTTTTTTAATATGAATCATTTCTTGAATTAGTCTTTTGTTGTAATTTGGTTCTTTGACTAAAATTTTAGTTTGATCAAAATTAAATGAATGTTTTTTTATCTTCTATATGTTTATTAAGAGCTGTTAAACAGTTTTTTGTATATTTATGACCTTTTAATCTGTTTTCTAAATTTTGTGAAGTCGTACCTATATATTGACCATTGCAATCATTACATGGAATAGAGTATACGAGACAACATGTGAATTTTTTGAAGACAGGAGTATTACTTTTCAAAGGCGTGAATAATTTTTTTTGATAAACATTGTATATATGGTAATGCAATATATTGAGAATTAACAGAGATTTGATCAGAGACTATGGTTTCTTTTTTTCTTGATTTATTATAGAAAGTAAAAATTCTTTGTTTAATAATTTTATTAAAAAACTTGGGTGGATAATTGTTATTTTGTAATATATTTTTAATTTTTTTGACGATTTTAGGTCGGTAAATAGAACTGGTTAAGTTCAATGCTCTATTAATTAAATCAATGACTACACTTTTTTTGTATGTTATAGGATGATGAGAATTAAAATTTAAATATCTACCGAATGAAGTAGGTTTTGTGAACCATTTAGTTAAAATTTTATTATTTATCAATAAAGTTAATTTTGTTATTGTTTTCAATTTCAATAGTAAATTGTAATTTAGAATGAAAATTGTTAAATGCATTAAAAATATTGTCAATTTTATCTTCGGGAAGTGCGACATCAACATATGTTTTGAAAAATAATATATCAAAATAGCACAAAATCAGGAGGGTGATATTAAGGTTAAATTTCAATGGAAAATTGTAATTTAGGATTTGTTAAATGCATTTCAAATATTGTCAATTTTATCTTCGGGAAGTGCGATCATCAACATATCTTTTGAAAAATAATATATCAAAATAGCACAATTCAAAAGGGTGATATAAAGTGGATTTTTGGTAGATACTTGTAAAGGGCATAGGTCATACTAAATTATGGTATACCAACAAATTAAAACATTTTTGCTATTACATTTTGATAACTTGAAACAGCGAAACTTTGTTAACTTAAATGGAACACTCTGTATTTTTTTACTAAGCTTTGTTAGGGTTGCTATTACTACTTTTAGAGATATTTGCAATTTTCTATTTTTTGGACAGTTTTTCTTTTATCAGACCTGTTATCAAATTGGCCATGACCAGAAACATTCCAAAAACAATTGAAATAACATGACATTTGTCAAGTTAATTGTCAAATTATTGTTGTGTCTACAATAGTTTTTACGAAAATTTAAATCAAAATGTCTGGAGATCGTTTAAATTATACTAATGAGGATTATTTTAATTTGTTTGATATTTATGGAAAATCTGACAAACTAATTTCAATAACATGTAGAGAATTTGCTGCTAGATATCCAGAAAAACGAAGAACCATGAAGGCAATTTGTGGATAAAGCTTACGCTTATACTTAATACTTAAAAACTAATACAGAATTAAAAAAATACCTAGGTATTGTTTATGATGAAAATACGGAAATAGCTCTGTAGGTTCCTTTGCTACATTTTCAGTCATAACTCATTACTAGTCTTCTTACTGTATTTCGTGAAGGTCTTCGTTTTTCTGGATGTCGGGCATCAAGTTCTTTACATGTTCTTGAAATTACTTTGTCCATATACATATAAACAAATTAAAATAAACTTCATTAGTATCATTTAAACGATCCCCAGGCATTTTTATTTAAATTTTCGGTAAAAACTATTACAGACACAACAATAATTTGACAACTAACTTGACAAATGTCAAGTTATTTAATTGTTTTTGTTTCTGGTCGTGACCAATTTGATAACAATTATCACAATGTAACGGCAAAAATGAAAAACCTAGTATTAAACGATTTAATATTTTGATATATCATGATCTAGTTTTGCCTATGCCCTTTACAGGTACCAAAAATCCACTTAATATCACTCTCCTGAACAGAGTTACTTTGCATCTGCCAAATTTTTTCTTAAAAAATTAGTATCTCAAAATCTATAACTACTAGATATAGGGAATATTTAATAAAGTGACTTTCTAATTTCAAGTAGAATCCGAAAATATAATAATATATAGGGTGTCCTATTTAAAATAAGAAAGTTAATTTCGAGTTTCGGTATAACCGGAATTGCCATAAAGGTCTAAATATTTGGCCCTACTGCCTTTGCTAGTTTGCCAAATTTTCAGATTTATCGGACCAGTACCTTCCGAGATCGATAGTGGTGATTCTTGGTGGGACACCCTGTACACTAATCTGCTATTGTCTAATCCAGGCCCGTCCAACATACGGCCCCCGGGCCACAATGTGGTCCGCCTATGTCCTTCATCCGGCCCGCGACAACATCAATAGATATTGCGCGAATAGTTAAATAATTTGTTTTCATCATTAATAAGTTAATTTCATTAGTAAATTGGATCATCTTTCCAATCGACTAGTAATAACATGTACGTACATGTTTGTAGGTACTTATTTAAAATATTTAGGTAATTATAGCGCACGACTTGAATATAGATAGATAATATAGCGCAATACATTGTGCAAGCAAAAAAGATGTCAATCATCTCATTAGGATAATTAGTAAAACTAAGGCTTTATTTTTTAATACATGGAAAATTAAAATTATCATTGTACTTTATTTTTATTATATTTTAATACCTAGTAGGTAGAGTGATTACTTAAAGTTAAACCTTCGCTATTGGGCATTTCTTTTGGCCCGCTATGGTTACAAAAATACTAAAACTGGCCCTCCACAAAATTATGTTGGACACCCCTGCTCTATAGGTATGTATTAGAAACCAAAATATTATGTATGAAAATGTGTGTCAGGTTGCAGCACCCAGCGCTCCCCACCCTTCCGAATTTACGAACTCGAACGAGGCTAATTCCCTATGTAGCGTTCCGTTATAAATGCCACTAATTAAAAAGGAGCACCTAGGAGCACTTGAAATTGATTTAAAATGTAGAAGCTGGTATTAGACAATGTGTTGGTAGTGGTTTCCAACTGTAGGCAAATATAGCTAAAATTAGAGGTCCAAGTGTTTGGAGAAATAGGGCTTTTTTATTCTGGCTGTTCGCTACTTTCAAAAGCCACGTGACTTAATACGTGGCCTAACAAAGCCCCTCCATATCTTTTCAACCGTTGAAAATATCGAAAAACTAACTCCGGCGTCCCTCTAACATTTCGTTTGAGGATTCCAGCAAATCAAACCCCACCCATCTAGGTCGCAAAATAAAAAAGTTACGGGCTGTTCGCCTATTTAAAGAGTCACGTGACTTAAGAACGTGACCTAACAAAGCCCTTCCATATCTTTTCAACCGTTGAAAATGTCGAAAAACTAACTCTGACGTCCCTCTAGTAGCATTTCGTTAGATGATTCCAGCAAACCAAACCGCACCCTTCTAAGTCGAAAAACAAAAATGTTACGGACTGTTCGCCTATTTAAAGCGTCACGTGACTTAAGAACGTGACCTAACAAAGCCCTTCCATATCTTTTTAACCGTTGAAAATATCGAAAAACTAACTCTGGCGTCCTTCTAGCCTTTCTTTCGAGGATTCCTGCAAATCAAACCGCACCCTTCTAGGTCGAAAAATAAAAATTTTACGGGCTGTTCGCCAATTTCAAAAGCCACGTGACCTAAAACGTGACCTAACAAAGCCCATCCATATCTTTTCAACCGTTGAAAATATCGAAAAACTAGCTCCTAGCGTTTCCCTCTAGCCTCTAGCATTTCGTTCGAGGATTCCAGCAAACCAAACCGCACCCTTCTAGGTCGAAAAATAAAAAAGTTACGGGCTGTTCGCCTATTTAAAGTGTCACGTGACTTAAAACGTGACCTAACAAAGCCCCTCCATATCTTTTCAACCGGTTCGAGGATTCCAGCAAATCAAACCGCACCCTTCTAGGTCGAAAAATAAAAAAGTTACGGGCTGTTCGCCTATTTAAAGAGTCACGTGGCTTAAGAACGTGACCTAACAAAGCCCCTCCATATCTTTTTAACCGTTGAAAATATCGAAAAACTAACTCTGGCGTCCATCTAGCCTTTCGTTCGAGGATTCCTGCAAATCAAACCGCACACTTCTAGGTCGAAAAATAAAAATTTTACGGGCTGTTCGCCTATTTCAAAAGCCACGTGACTTAAAACGTGACCTAACAAAGCCCCTCTATATCTTTTTAACCGTTGAAAATATCGTTGAAAATATCGAAAAACTAACTCTGGCGTCCCTCTAGCCTTTCGTTCGAGGATTCCTGCAAATCAAACCGCACCCTTCTAGGTCGAGAAATAAAAATTTTATGGGCTGTTCGCCTATTTAAAGAGTCCCATGCCTTAATACGTGACCTAACAAAGCCCCTCCATATCTTTTTAACCGTTGAAAATATCGAAAAACTAACTCTGGCGTCCCTCTAGCATTTCGTTCGAGGATTCCAGCAAACCAAACCGCACCCTTCTAGGTCGAAAAATAAAAAAGTTACAGGCTGTTCGCAAATGTAAAAAGTCACGTGACTTAAAACGTGACCTAACAAAGCCCCTCCATATCTTTTCAACCGTTGAAAATATCGAAAAAGGAGGGGATTCCAGCAAACTAAGCCGCACCCTTCTAGGTCGAAAAATAAAAAAGTTACGGACTGTTCGCCTATTTAAAGAGTCACGTAACTTAAAAACGTGACCTAACAAAGCCCCTCCATATCTTTTTAACCGTTGAAAATATCGAAAAACTAACTCTGGCGTCCCTCTAGCCTTTCTTTCGAGGATTCCTGCAAATCAAACCGCACCTTCTAGGTCGAAAAATAAAAATTTTACGGGCTGTTCGCCAATTTCAAAAGCCACGTGACTTAAAACGTGACCTAAAACGTGACCTAACAAAGCCCATCCATATCTTTTTAACCGTTGAAAATATCGAAAAACTATCTCTGGCGTCCCTCTAACATTTCGTTCGAGGATTCCAGCAAATCAAACCGCACCCTTCTAGGTCGAAAAATAAATAAGTTACGGGCTGTTCGCCTATTTCAAAAGCCACGTGACTTAAAACGTGACCTAACAAAGCACCTCTATAGCTTTTTAACCGTTGAAAATATCAAAAAAGTAACTGTGGCGTCCCTCTAGCATATCGTTCGAGGATTCCAGCAAACCAAACCGCACCCTTCTAGGTCGA
>NW_019417004.1:198799-245174 GCF_000390285.2 Anoplophora glabripennis | reverse complement strand
TAAGGCGATGTTTCGCATTGTATTAGCTATGATCCTGTCCAAATTTGGTTGGTGCAACTCTCTCGGTTTCGAGAATTGAATACTTATATGTAGTTGTTTGTAGTGGGATTTATTTCGTTTGTAGTTACATGAAAACTGACGAAAGGTCACTAAACTCCAAGCTCTGGCTTTAAAACCGTTTGCAGTTGTTTGTAGTAGCGTTTATTTCGTTTGTAGTTCTCCGAAAACTGTCGAAGAGTCACTAAACTCCAAGCTCTAGCTCTAAAATCGTTTGTAATAGGAGTTATTTCGTTTGTCTGAGGTGCACCGAGAGAGAGAGTCAATATGCTCCTATAATTTATAAGATAGAGGTCAACCCAGAGCTTGGAGTTTAGTGACTTTTCGTCAGTTTTCGTGTAACAACAATCGAAATAAACGCTACTACAAATAACTACAAACGATTTTAAAGCCAGAGCTTGGAGTTTGGTGACTTTTCGTCAGTTTTCGTGTAACAACAATCGAAATAAACGCTACTACAAACAACTACAAACGATTTTGGAGCCATAGTTTGGAATGTAGTGACTTAGATAGTTTTCGCTGAACTACGAACGAAATATGTGCAACTACAAACAACTTAAACAATTTTAAAAACATAATTTGACGTATAGAAGTTATTATACACAAATAAACTTGAAATTAGAAGCGCTTTCTAAATTTACTCATGGTAAATTTTTAAAATAGCTCTAACTTTTTTTCCTTGCTACTACAAACGAAAATTCGTTCACTACAATCAACTACAAACGATTTTCTATAGGGATCAACCATCAGATTTAAGTGCGGCTAAATTGGGGGATGCATTTTTTATAGGCCATATAACTTTTTTCTTGAGCTACTACAAACGAAAATATTGTTACTACAAACAATTACAAACGAAAATCTATAAGAATTTCAAAAAAAATGTTGAATTTTGAAAAGTCGGGTCCAGGTTCACATAAGTCTCTACGCTCCTTTACTGTAAATACATCTACACATTCCTTGACTGAAAATACTTCAAATTATGGGAGTTTTTCGTTCCTTGTTTTCGAAACGGGTTAATATGAAACAATAGATTGCTAAAACTACATTTCTGAGATTAATTTGCATTGAAGGAACATCTGAAGGTCTTCGCGCACTACAGTTTATTAAATTAAAATGCGCCCTTCCCTCGTACATAGCAAACCGCCTTCGAGAAACGGCATAACGTGCTCTCCGTGATCGTCTACGCGCTGTGTAAATTTTAAAAGTTAATTATAATATACGTACACCGCATGCGATGTACCTTCAAAGTTTAATGTCCATTTTTCACGGTACGTGAGCTGAACATTTACTTGTAAATGTTAGAGCCGTAAATTTTATTGCTGCCTTAATTAGGCGCGGACTAAAAAAATACGGCATTTGTTTGCGGAGCGCGATGTCAGGTTTGGGAATAACGAATGTCGCTATCGCTAGATAATCTACGACTGGATGGAAAAAGTACAAGTTTCGCCTCGTTCTATTATTAAAAAGACAATAAAGTTATAAAATTAGAGATACCAGGATAAGAAATACTAAATTGCGGCACATTTAAAGGGTTAAAATTCATCTTAGGCTGGCCGTACACTACAGGAGATGACCGGTTTCAGACAAGTCATAATTTTTTAGCATTCAAAGAATTATATTTTTTTAATTTAATTAAAAATATAATGTTATACAGGGTGTTTAAGGATTAAGTTGACAAACTTTAAGGAGATATTCCTCATAAAAAGATAAGAAAAAATCAAGTATAATTTTTTTTCCAGAGACGCTTCATTTTCGAAATATAGGGCGTTAAAGATTTTTTTAAAAATTCGAATTTTTTAAATAACTTCTAAATGAAGAAGGCTATTTAAGCCAAATTTGGCATGACACATCTTCTTATAAGATACCATTTTCCCATAGAAGTAGAAGTCCCGCAAGCAACCAGTGGCGGAGTTATGGGGACTCAGACTCATTAAATTATAAAAAAAAATAATACGGCCCTACTGAAAATAAAAAATGATGCTGTTTTTAGATAGAACAGTTTGTTATTGACAAAAAGTGTACATTCACTTTTTTTCCTAACTTTTATAGTTTCATGGCAAAAATGATTTTTCGGAAGGGTGCCTCTGGATTGTGTCAATAAACTTTAGGAAGACGTTCCTCATAAAACCTAAAAAAATATAGTACCTATTAAAATTGGTCTCAGCCTCGAGTATGTGTGAGTCAAATAAGCCTTTTTGTCTCCCCTTCCCTTAGGTTTAACCAATAGTATTAAAATTAATTAGGAGATGCTTCGTTTTTGAGATATATGGTGTTTTTTTTTTAGAAAAAAAATGATGTCGATGAAAACAATAGAAATATTTAAGTACCTAACATCTAATATGACTATGTCGTAATGCGACAACGTAACGACCCTTTCAATACTCCTAAATTTTTTCAGACGGTTTGTAGTAACTTCATTTACTTGTGTTGTGTAATAAAATAAGATGACAGACAATAGGTACATGAAAATTTATTTGTAAATTGAAACAACCAAAAAATTACCAATTAATAACCTAGACAAAGCGAAAAGTGAATCAAAAATGAAATGATTTAAAAAATATTTTGTTCAATATGGGCACCTCCGGACTGTAGACAAGCACGACATCTGCTAATTATGGAGGTAGTGGCCGATCGACACTGGATTGGAGTTAATTCTCGACACGCTTCGTAGACATTTTGTTTAACAGCACCCCAAATGAAATAATCCATCGGTGTCAAGTCCGGTAAATGTACCGGCCACGCTGCAGGTCGTCCACGACCAATCCATATCCTGGGATAATTAATGTTTAACCACTCCCTAGGACCTTTACCAATATGGGCAGGACAACCATCTAGTTGAAACCAACTGTTCATTCGAATATTAAGCGGAACATCTTCTAACAGATCTTGAAAATCATTTTCAAAGAACTCTGTAAACATGTCAGCATTTAACCGATGCCGAAGGAAGTAGGTACCAACTATAGTGTTGTCCAACACACCCAACCATACGTTACATTGGAATTCATGCTGAAAACTATGTTCCCTTACCTCTCGTGGATTCTCGTAGGACCAAATATGGTTGTTCCTTTGGCTTAAAATTCCCCTTCGAGTAAATGTTGGAGGCAACAGATGAGGATCTGTCCACATTACTATTTGCGTAAATGATCATCATTCTCTGCTTGCTTTAACATCCACTCACAAAACACGCGCCTGCATCGTATGTCCTGAGGCAATAAATGTTGCACACCCTGGATATGGTACGCATGGCATCCATCAGCCCGAAGAGTCCTTCAAATGAAACTTTACGAAATACCTAGCTCATAGCTAGATCTTCTGACACTCGTGGATGGATTTTCATGGGAATGGTTTAAAATAGTATTCGATCTTACTTCGTCCTGAAGTGGAGCAAAATGTCCATCAGCATAAGTTGGAATACCGAAAGACCCAGTTTGTTTGAGACGACTGAATGTCGTTGAAAATGTTTCCTTTGCTGATAGTCCGCGATGAGGAAATCTTACTGCATATTCACGGCGAGCCGCCGTGGCATTTCCATCACAAAAACCATATTATACAAAGACCATATCAGCATATTCATTGTTCGAAAATACGGACGGCATTATTTTCATTATTAGTTTGAACGCTTTAACTAATGGATAATTTATGCAACAATTCGCAAAATAACAGAAAATTTATACTTGATTTTTTTCTTATTTTTTATGAGGAATATCTCCTTAAAGTTTGTCGACTTAATCCTGAAACATCCTGTATATATTCTAAATAAAATAGTGGAAGATAACGGAAATAACGGAAAATAATAAAATGAATAATGAATGATAGAAAACAATGAAACTAAAGTTTAAAATACGAATTAAGGTTATTAAGGTTGCAAATAAAAATGTTTTATTATGGTTTCTTNAATGAATACGGCCCTACTGAAAATAAAAAATGATGCTGTTTTTAGATAGAACAGTTTGTTATTGACAAAAAGTGTACATTCACTTTTTTTCCTAACTTTTATAGTTTCATGGCAAAAATGATTTTTCGGAAGGGTGCCTCTGGATTGTGTCAATAAACTTTAGGAAGACGTTCCTCATAAAACCTAAAAAAATATAGTACCTATTAAAATTGGTCTCAGCCTCGAGTATGTGTGAGTCAAATAAGCCTTTTTGTCTCCCCTTCCCTTAGGTTTAACCAATAGTATTAAAATTAATTAGGAGATGCTTCGTTTTTGAGATATATGGTGTTTTTTTTTTAGAAAAAAAATGATGTCGATGAAAACAATAGAAATATTTAAGTACCTAACATCTAATATGACTATGTCGTAATGCGACAACGTAACGACCCTTTCAATACTCCTAAATTTTTTCAGACGGTTTGTAGTAACTTCATTTACTTGTGTTGTGTAATAAAATAAGATGACAGACAATAGGTACATGAAAATTTATTTGTAAATTGAAACAACCAAAAAATTACCAATTAATAACCTAGACAAAGCGAAAAGTGAATCAAAAATGAAATGATTTAAAAAATATTTTGTTCAATATGGGCACCTCCGGACTGTAGACAAGCACGACATCTGCTAATTATGGAGGTAGTGGCCGATCGACACTGGATTGGAGTTAATTCTCGACACGCTTCGTAGACATTTTGTTTAACAGCACCCCAAATGAAATAATCCATCGGTGTCAAGTCCGGTAAATGTACCGGCCACGCTGCAGGTCGTCCACGACCAATCCATATCCTGGGATAATTAATGTTTAACCACTCCCTAGGACCTTTACCAATATGGGCAGGACAACCATCTAGTTGAAACCAACTGTTCATTCGAATATTAAGCGGAACATCTTCTAACAGATCTTGAAAATCATTTTCAAAGAACTCTGTAAACATGTCAGCATTTAACCGATGCCGAAGGAAGTAGGTACCAACTATAGTGTTGTCCAACACACCCAACCATACGTTACATTGGAATTCATGCTGAAAACTATGTTCCCTTACCTCTCGTGGATTCTCGTAGGACCAAATATGGTTGTTCCTTTGGCTTAAAATTCCCCTTCGAGTAAATGTTGGAGGCAACAGATGAGGATCTGTCCACATTACTATTTGCGTAAATGATCATCATTCTCTGCTTGCTTTAACATCCACTCACAAAACACGCGCCTGCATCGTATGTCCTGAGGCAATAAATGTTGCACACCCTGGATATGGTACGCATGGCATCCATCAGCCCGAAGAGTCCTTCAAATGAAACTTTACGAAATACCTAGCTCATAGCTAGATCTTCTGACACTCGTGGATGGATTTTCATGGGAATGGTTTAAAATAGTATTCGATCTTACTTCGTCCTGAAGTGGAGCAAAATGTCCATCAGCATAAGTTGGAATACCGAAAGACCCAGTTTGTTTGAGACGACTGAATGTCGTTGAAAATGTTTCCTTTGCTGATAGTCCGCGATGAGGAAATCTTACTGCATATTCACGGCGAGCCGCCGTGGCATTTCCATCACAAAAACCATATTATACAAAGACCATATCAGCATATTCATTGTTCGAAAATACGGACGGCATTATTTTCATTATTAGTTTGAACGCTTTAACTAATGGATAATTTATGCAACAATTCGCAAAATAACAGAAAATTTATACTTGATTTTTTTCTTATTTTTTATGAGGAATATCTCCTTAAAGTTTGTCGACTTAATCCTGAAACATCCTGTATATATTCTAAATAAAATAGTGGAAGATAACGGAAATAACGGAAAATAATAAAATGAATAATGAATGATAGAAAACAATGAAACTAAAGTTTAAAATACGAATTAAGGTTATTAAGGTTGCAAATAAAAATGTTTTATTATGGATTCTTCGTTTTTATAGTATATTTCTATGAATGTTACAACTGGAACACTCTTTCCATTTTTTTGTACCTATCTGAGTTCAATGTGTGTTAAATATTGTTGCGATGCAAAAGTGTAACAATGGCAATTTTTACTCCTTAAGAATAGTGCGACAAAAATTACATGCTGTATATTTAGCTGTAATTACATTTATTTGTACAGGAGTATGGACGTAAATTTCCTAGTACACCAAACCGGGAAATGGTTTTATAGTGACTTTCCGCTTTTATCTCGCGAATATCCCCCACATCTAGACAAAGACACATAAAACAAACAAACGCGTAACTAACCGAGGAAATATGAAACTAGAATCTGCAAACTTCTGCTCGGCAAACACTCTTAAGTAGAAAAGACGGCGAGCTGGGCGAAGTCGTCCTTTTCCCGTCCCCAACTTTTAATCTTTCAGCTTGAACCTACCTCGGGTATAAGTATCAAAGTTAATGCATTTGAACATCTTCGTCGAGGGCCCGGCAAAGCCAACTTTATAATAAGATTCATAGCTACAAGATCTCCGCTTGTATCGAGTTAAGGACCTTACCTTCCGCAAGCAGACCGGCAGATGAGTGCGGAGTAAAAAAAATCTCGCCACAGTGGCAGGTGGTCTTCTGTTGACGCTGTAAGTTGTATAGGCGTTGTATAGTCCGTGAAATAAAAGAAAACCGGTCTTATGCACATATATATTATTATATTTTTTGCGTATAAAGACCGCTGTAAGTCTATGTAAATGCCCAGGGCTTTTATTGATGCAGCTGATCATAGTAACGACCAATATAAGGCTCACGTCTAATGAGCCATTGTTTGGTGACGTCACCGCCAGTGGTTTCGCTAGGTCCTTGATAGTAAACGACAGGAATTGGTGCACGTGGTCGCTATACCTAAACGTTAAAAGGTATCATTTAATTGAACTGTCAGTCCAAGCAATTTAAATCTCTGTGAAACAACAACTAAAACCGTTCATTTGTTTATTCCACAGCCTGCCCGACGCTTACATGGCCCTGTATAATAGATTTAAAAGTTCCCGTGGCTCGGCACAGCCAACTTTATAATAAGATTCATAGCTACAACGTCTCCCCGTGTACCAGTTAATCAAAGTGTGCGTTGGGATCGCATCGGGAGAGGCGAACATGTGCTCGTGCATGTAAGGACTGTCAATCTGAGTTAAAGTCGACTTAATGGTTTAATTTAAAAATGCGAACGCTCTAAGAGATATGCTAATAAGTCGGTTGTAAACTCTCGGTGCCGTGAGCTGTTGAAAATAGTTAACCTTAATACTATAAGTAGTGTACAAGATGTAATTTTAAGGGAAATACAATTTTTTAGGGTTAATGATACGAGTTATCCAGAATACTAATCTGAAATAAACCAAATTTCTAGCTTTTTTTCAAAATACTTATATAATTTAGTGACTTTCTGTTACTGCACACAGAACGTGCAGTATTTGTGTTTGTGTGTCTTCGTTGCTAAATTTCAGTGTAATGTACAAAAAAAACCTATATTGTTGACAATAGCACATACGGTTGTTTGAAGTTACGATAGCCTGTCCAGTGAGTGTATATCAAAATAAAGAAAAACAAATTAAATATCGATTCCTTATAAAATTGATTCCCATTCACAGGGTTCCAGGCCACACAAATATATATTTAAAACATCTAAATATATTTTATTTGCGTTTTAAGTTTTGAGGATAAGTGTAGTTTCCTTGATGATAACATTTCCTTCTTTAAACCGCAAATAGAAATGTTCTGGCTGGCAGTTTCATGCGGCTAAATAGCAAGCCGGATCTGTGTTTAAGTGAACTTTTATTGCCGTATAAAACTGCGGAACTACATGATGCATAATGACGTGTTGTAATTGGATATGTAACGGAAAGATATCACAATACACGGTATTTTTGCGACGCAACAGCAACAGAAAGCGAATTTGAGGTAATGATATGTAATTAAGTGAGAAAATTATGGCCTTGAAGATGTACAGGGAGATCCACAGCGTTCTTTATTAGATTCGCAACACATGTTTCACATTACCTGAGAATTACAACGATTATATATCGTTAGTGTCTATATATATTCCGCTAATACCTATACACTCCGCCAATCTATGTGCTTAGCAATATTTGTTATAATATTGGTACTTTAAAGTGACACTTATGTATAATTGCTATTTTAAACTGACACTGACAATTATTATAAGATATGTAATTTAAAGTGACAATTTTAAATTGCCATTAAACTTAAACCTCACATGCGTAATAAAAGTTTGCATTGCAGTTTAAAGTGGCAACTGTTAATTTTACATATGTGAGAATTTAAAATGGCACATTAAATTTTAACTTATGTAAAAGTGTAGTTCATATAATTATTTATATGGTAAAATTGCAACAACGTTTAACATTGCAATTTAAAGTGTCAACTTTATATAAACGCCAGTTACACTATTAATTTTACGTACGTGCCCATTTAAAATGTTGCTCGAGACAGAAACTTATGTAAAATTTCAAATTTACATAACTATTTATAAGGGAAAGTATTACATTGCGGTTTAAAGCGACAACCTCAAATAAGTGCCTTATTATATCGTGAACTTTACATATGTACCAATTTAAAATTGCCATATGGGCATAAATGGGAGCTTATGTAAAACGTCTATTTTATGCAACCACCTATATAGTAAAATGTTTAACTGAAAATTTTACATTCCAGTTTAAACTGACAACTTTTAACTTTAAAGAATTTAAAACGACACTTTAAACTGGAACTTATGTAAAAATCTTCTTTAAGTAATTGTTTATGTAACTGAAAGTTTTACATTGTAATTCAAAGTGGCAACTTTAAATAAGTGCCTTATTGCATTGTTAACTTTACATATGTGCCGGTTTAAAGTGGTACTTATACAAAATTGACACTTTAATGTGGAGCTTATGTGAAATGTCTACTTTATATTATCCAACAAAATATGTAACTGAAAATTTTACATTGCAATTTAAAGTAGCAACTTTTAACTCTACATATGTGTGAATTTAAAATGGTACTTTAAACTGGAACTTATGTAGTAATTATTTATATGGCAAAATATGTAACTGAAAGTTTTACATTGTAATTTTAAGTAGCAACTTTGTATAAACGACATGTTATACTTTCTATTAATTTTAATATGTTGCTCTAAACTGGAACTTATGTAAAATTTCTAATTTGCATAACTATTTATAAGGGAAAATATGTAACTGAAAGTATTACATTACAGTTTAAAACGACAACTTTAAATAAGTGCCATATTATATTGTTAATAACGTTACCTATATGCCAGTTTAGAGTGGCACTTATATAAAATAGTCACTTTAAATTGGAACTTATTTAAAGTACGCTTAAGTAAAATTGTTTACTTTATTAAATAACTGTTTATACTTAGCCGATAAAATATGTACTTGACAACAACACAGCGACCAGTGTACTATAACTGTCATATTATCCTGCTAATTTTGCATACATGCCAATTTGAAATGGCAATTTTATATAAGCATTAATTGAAAAGAGCAGTTTTGCATAAATGTCATATTAAAACGGCAGCTACATGTAGAGAGCGATAATTAGAGAATTATCAGTATGAAATTTATTTACATGGAGGTACAGTCGGTTTGAAAAGTACGGCTCTGTATACCGATTAAAGTTTTTATTGCGGGCAATAAATCAAACTGATATATCTTGATACATTCTCTAGCTGTCCGGCGTTGTTGCCGGTTATATTTTATCCGGCATTTAAATTATTACAAAGGAACATAGTTAGAGCCCTACTAATTAATTTATATCGTGAAAATCAATCGCGGCGAGTAGCATTATAAATTTACGTAAAACCACGAGCGCTTCCATTATCTGATGGTCACGAAATTATAAATAATCATTAACTATTATCGATCTATCAATCATACTTACCTGCGGGGTCCTCGACTTCAATTACGATCCTTATCTAGAACGCAATGAGAACCTATTAAAATTAAAGTGTCTCGCTTGATTGATATTGCCTACTTAATTATTAGTCTCGAGAGTTTTATGTTTCGTTCGCAAAGTAATAAATGCAATTTAAATTTTATGAGGAACTTTAGTAAAGTCGTAAAATGGGGATTATAGAATACTTAATACGCCTAGGTCGTTTATACAGGCTTGTTCATTTCAGAGGTGTACACAATTTTTTCACAAATTTCAGTAATATCACACAGAAACTTGAAAACGAAAACACAAAAATACTAGTTCATATAGAGTTCAATTCATAGATCTGCGCAGCGTAGGCTATCCTCCGTTGCCGTTCGTGAGCGTTCGGATCAGGATTGCATTCTGCTTAAATTTAAACTGTGCAATTAGGTTTTTTCTGCTATTCGGCTGCCTGAATAAGAAAACGATGCACATTCTCGGAAAAATAACCTCATCGCTGTCATCATTAGCTTGCTTTTCTGTACTACTACTCTTTGGTGTGTTCCATTTGCAGGCCCATGTCTGTGGTAGACAAATTGGTGTGAGCAGAAATAGCAAGAGCTGTCATGTGATGGCGTGTATCTAATCCTTTAGGAAAGGTACAAGTGCATTTGGATATTAAAGGTCATGACAAAAAAGACGTTTTTTTGGCACTTACGTCCAAAATACATTAGGTCGAAAATCGATCTAGTAAAAAATACTTCATGACAATGTGCACTATGGCGTTGCCTATTATTTGGGGTATGTGACGTCACTACTAAAAATGTCTATTAACAACGTATTTACATATTAGTTTTAGTTAATATTCTGGTTTTCTCTTGACAAGGAACGGGAAGGTACTATTTTGTTCTATCTCCAATGCGAAGCTGATGTAGGTATGTATGTATTCCATTGATGTGGTTCAGAAATTCTTTTATGTTGTTATATACCTGGGGCCAGATAATAAATGTATCGTCCACATATACAGGGTAGCCAAATGAAAACGAAACAGAGCCATTTTCAGGAACTGCGTTAATATTGTAGAAAAACGCTCAGACACGTCGATTTTAGATTAAAGGGGTACATTCTTTGGTAGTATTTTTGACTCCGCCACTTTCACCCCCAAGCAAGGGTAAGCATCACCCCAAAATATTTAAACGGTATTGGGGGTTGAGTAATATTTCTTTTGAAAGCTCTTACAGTTCTCTTTACAACAGACTTTAAATTTTATAATTCCGCCCAATACTTATTAAGAATTTTGATTTTAAAGTTGAAACTTATGTACAAACAATTAGTAACGGTAAAAATGTCAGTCATTCGAGTTAAGTACGCCAATGGTATAAATTTAGTATTTCTTGCGTTACATTGGTTTTTGGCGATTTGTTATCACTTTCGTAAAAAAAACACAATTGTAAAAAACAGAAATGAATGCTATACACACACAATGAACGTAAAATTAGTGGATTCCAAATTATTTTCTAGTATTATTTGGAAGCGTTGGTTGGTAGTTTATTTAATTGTGTTTTTGAAAATTAAACACTATGGTTTATTCCATTGCGGAAAGGGTAGATATCATTTCGCTTTACTTTATGAACAATAAATGTGCGAATAGAACAGCTCAGCTATTTAATGAACAACATCAAGATCGACATGTCAGGAGGAAGTATGTTCTAGAGTTAGTAAAAAAATTTCAAGAGACAGGGAACGTAGCCAATAAAAAACGAGAAATTGAAAAACCTATAGTTAATGAAGCTAGTGAAGTTGCAGTTTTGGGACAAGTTCATCTTGATCCTACATTAAGTACGAGGCAGCTGGCATCTGTGTCTGGGATCAATCGAACTAGCATACAAACCATTTTGAAGAAGAATAAATTCCATCCATACAAAATACATTTAGTCCAGGAACTTCATGAGGATGATTATGACCGCCGTTTGCAATTTTGCGAAATAATGAGTGAGCGAGCAGGGAACGATCCACAGTTCCTTTTTAACATCTGTTTTTCTGATGAATGCAGTTTTTTCTTGAACGGGACGGTAAATCGTCACAATTGCCGCTATTGGTCCGATTCAAACCCAAGAGTTTTTCACGAGGTGCATACACAGCAACCGGAAAAATTAAATGTATGGGCTGGAATTTTCCGTGACCGGCTGGTGGGTCCTTTTTTTCTACCTGGTAATTTGACTGGCCAAATGTATTTGCAATTACTGGAAGACGCTATTGACCCTGCCTTGACTGATATTATTGAAAATGTTCCAGAGTATGATGAAGATCATTTGATTTTTCAACAGGACGGTGCTCCTCCGCATTATGCGTTAATTGTCCGTCAGTATTTGGACCAACGTTTTCTACGGAATTGGATTGGGAGAAGAGGCAGCATTGAGTGGCCTCCACGATCACCGGATTTATCGCCCCTTGATTTCTTTTTGTGGGGATACCTAAAAAGTAAAATCTATAAAACACAGCCAGCGTCGCTGGAAGATTTGCGTCAAAGAATCGTCGACGAATGCCGTCGAATCACTCCGGAAATGCTTCGGAATGTGCGCGAACGTTTCGAACAAAATCTTTATTCTTGTATGGAAGCGGGCGGTCATCAGATTGAACATTTAATCAACTAAGTAATAAGTAAGCAACTAAACATAATTTAAATTTTAAAATGTAAATTTTTTTCAAAGTATTGGGCGGAATTATAAAATTTAAAGTCTGTTGTAAAGAACCCATCTGTCACAACAGAGTTTTCTTCTTAAAGGCTTCCATATAGACATTTGCCGAAGCTTACAGATGAAGAAGGTCCATCTGGTGCACATCCTTGCCACACCTATTGTCTTCTATAATGAACCTTCGATGAAGTTCTTCCAAAACTTCTTTAACTGGCACTTCTGAGAATAACGACGGCACGTTAAAAACTCACTATCTGGATCTAGTTGTATTCCGTGGCGTATGTATACAACCGAAGTCAACCAACCGATAAAATGGGCATAAAAACGCGGAGGAAAGTCTGCACTCCGCAGAGACATATCTTTCCGCATCTTCCGATTTCAGCTAAAAGTGCGCCAAACGTGACTCGACCTCCGCCGTTCGTGTAATTCCAGTTGCAATTTTAGCGGAATTCCAGTCCGCCCGTTGTCAAGTAGACATTATAGGCACTCTTTCGCAGAGGCAGGCTTCGCGGTCCAAAGAACGCCAGACATGTTCACGTTTATCGACCGGCCATTGTTCCAACTGCGGCCTGTCATGTTTTTGTTAAATGAAATGTGAATCATGTCTGGCGAGTTATGTAAGCCCCACCGGAGCCGGGGGACGAGCGGCGGCTTGGTTTGTGCGGGAAAACATTGCGTGGCCGAGAAAATGGCCGCCTGTTTTCCGAATGCATGTACTGGTTAAATATTTTTTCCAAATTTTTTTTTCTCTCCTAGTCTTTGATAAATTGTACTATTATAGTAGTTTTTTACTCCTAATGGCTTTGTGAATGCTCATTATTAAAATAATATGAAAAGTATCATAGCACAGCCCCACAAAAAAAAAATTGAAGGACGAAAGTCAAGATCAACGTATCCATATGTTTTTGTAGTCCCTGTTACCTGCTTATTTAGAATTTTTAACAAACGCGTTACCGGATTTGTTGGAAATCGTCCCTTTACAAATCTGTGCCCAAATGTTTTTCATACATTTATTTTTATTTATTTATTTATTTACTATTTGGGACACAAACAGGCGAAAGAACCCACTAAAGTATCCACTAAATTAACAGATATACATCAAACAACAGTACAAAGAGTTTTAAGATTATAAATAGCATACAAAATATTATAAAAGAAATATACCTACGTTTGAGCTGGCTCTTAAATGAAACTAAAGATGTAGAGAATAAATCTAAACTGCTATAAATATCGTTATAAGAACGCATCATTCTGCACACCGGAGAGTTTGCGGAGGCATTGGTAGGCTTAAAAGGAATGAAAAATAACTCGTAGGACCTTAACGGCTAGCATGGTATATTAAAAAATATTTTACTAATTAATTGGACACAGTCGATTTTACCATTAATAATTTTATACAGGTTAATAACATCCGCTAATACTCTTCTGTTAGCTAAACTTATTATATTCAACACACAATCTATGAAAATTGTTGTCGTTCAAAGTTCGCATACACTTAAAAGAAAAAAATTGAATGTTGAATCATTTCAATGTGACTAATATATACAGGGTCGGAAAGTCCCCATGGTTCATCGGCCGTTACGTGAGGTAAAGTGAGTCATAGAAATCCATGCGATAGAGAAGGATGGCTATAATGAAGGCGTCTCATAGTCACCGCCCGTTTCGCCCTTCCACAAATAAGATCCACTTCCACTTGTAATTCAGCGACCGGTGGTCATCTTTGTTTTCGTCNCCTGTGCAACATTTCTTAATTCATTCATACCGCAAAAAAATATATCACATACTTCAGAGATTGCATTCCCATAAGAACTCATTACATTGATTGGTGCCTTCGACAATAAATTTGTACGAGCCCTTCTGCATGAAAAAGTTCTACTATGCCTGGATGTACGACTGGGAACATTTATATTCAATTGAGAGAGCAGCACTAATGAATCAATGTTACCATGTAGCAACTTGTACAAGAATTGAACAGCCATTAATTTTCTACGTTTCTCCAAAGATGTAAAATTAAATCTATCTAATAACGCAGAGTAGTTATAATCTCTTTCGGGATAATATCCATCGATCTTATATGCTAAATATTTTAAAAAATGCTTTTGAATCTTTTCAATAGCCATAATGTACTTCATGTATATAGGGCTCCATATTAACGATGCGTATTCCAATTTCGTTCTTACCAAACTAAAATATAAAGATTTTAATACAGACGCATCAGTAAAGCCCTTACAGTTGCGAATGATAAACCCTTGAGTAGTGTAGGCAGATTTAATTATGTTATTTATGTGACAACCAAATGAAAGCCGATGATCGAAGCAAACACCCAAATCTCTTATGCTGTCACCTCTTTCTAATATTATATTGTTGATAGCATACGGATATTGCAATACGTCAGATTTACGACTAAATGTTAAGACTTTACATTTTGAAATATTCAGAAAAAGCTTATTCGTTTGACACCACATTTCGAGACGTTGGATTTGCTGTTGCAACATATCACAATTATGAAAACTGGATATCCGAGAATATAACTTCAAATCATCGGCAAACATCAACTTTTCACAGGTTAGCACACTGCACAAATCGTTAATAAAAATCAAGAAAAGCAATGGCCCCAAATTAGATCCCTGAGGTACTCCACTAGTAGCAATATAGATGTTGGAGCAGAACCCATTGTAACAAACAAACAAACAAATATTGTTTTCTCTGCGTCAAGTAAGATTTGAATAGCTCAAGAAAACTGTTATGGAGACCTAAATTCGAAAGTTTATTGAGCAATATACTATGACTAATCTTATCAAACGCTTTAGAAAAATCTGTGAATATGGAATCCACTTGTCCCCTTTCATCTAATGTCTCACATAGAAATTGACTAAAAACTGCCAAATTGCTTGTTGTTGATCTAAAGTTCATAAAACCATGTTGATGAACTGAAATAAGATTTTTTGCAGACATATATAAGCGCTGATATATGATGGTTTCAAAAATCTTTGCAAAATTGTTTAAGATGGATATAGGTCTGTAATTAGTAATATTTGATTTCAGTTGAGATTTATGTATGGGACAAACTTTTGCCATCTTCCACTGTTCTGGAAATACTGATGTTTTTAAAATTAAATTGAATAGCTTCAATAAAGGAAGGAGTAACGTTCTAATTATATCTTTTAACAGAAACGATGGAATTTTATCTGAACCTGAAGTAAATTTATTTTTTAACTTTTTTGCTGCTTCTAAAATTTCTTTTTCAGTAATTGGTTCCCAAGCAACATCCAGGACCGTGTTAATATCTACACTAAAATTAAAGTCATTTTCGGTCATTTTCATCATCAAGATAGGTATAATACAGGCCCTTTTCCATTTAGTAGGAAACCATCCTGTAGAAAGTGATTGATTATAAAGGAATGTTAAAGGGGATGCCAAGTTCAACCAATATTTTTTTGCAAAAACCGGTGGTATATTGTCTCAACCCCCACTTTTATTAAGATTTAAATCCTTTAAACCATTTCTAACATCGTCTTCATTTAATTTAATATTACGAATAACAGAAGGGTAATTGGACTCAATAGAGGACGTGTTAACTCTATCCTTCTTTTGGACAAAAACACTGGAAAAATATTTAGAAAACAGCTCACATAGGTATATCTGGTGTATTTGTAACGGTCACGTCTGTACGTTGGCCAGCACGAAGTCCGGATATGAACCCTCTGGACTTTTTTGTTTGGGGGTGTGTATATTTCGTGCCCTCTTTCACCCTTTTCAAGGCACGCACTAATTTCAGAAACACCCTGTATATGTTAAGAACACAACAAAGATTCAAAAGGAAAATTGAAAGTAAAAGGAAATAACTGAATTCACTTCTCAATTAAGCAATTTTGGCAGTTTTGTTAACCATTTCTAGATATATTTCAGCATTATTCCCTGGTTTAAAATTAACCAGATCTGACCCAAAAAGGGATCATCCGAAAGCAACAACACAGATTAATTAAGCCCCAAATCATCATCCCCCCGAATCACAGTCTAGCCCTCGCCGTATAAAAATGACCCACATACCTTTGACGGGCTCAAAGCCTGCCGCGATGAGAGATAAGCGCCGAATCGTCCCGTTTGTACTTAAACAAAGAAAAATGCGGCCTAAAAGGGTCCACAAATATGGAGTTGCGAAGGGCACACGTGACTGCATGATGAATACACTTCGCTCCTCCACTTGCTACCCCCGGAGGGGTAGCACGGATGACGGGCTTCGCTCGTATGACACCCGGCCAATTATCTTTCGGGGTAGCCTAGATCTAGGGCGGCTTTACTCGAGACGGTTGCGTTATTACATTAAGGGGTGGTAAAGTTAATGGGGTTGTTTCCATAAGTGAAATTATGTATAGTTTTTCCGATATCAGCTGAAGAACCAACAGATTGATAGTATGTACCAGGTTCTGTCGCTGACGCAGCAACTCGGCATTGAAATATTTGAAAAACTTGTTCCCATATTTATTTAGTCATACCCATATGCAGGTCTGGTCGAACTAAACGTGGAGGCAATAGAGATAGAAATTTATACGCTCAATTGAAGAATGCGAGCGCGGGCAAAGGGAAACGATTACAGTTGCATTGGGCAATAAATCACAGCAGATGACAAGTGGTTAATAAATTTCCCGGCAGTGCAGTGCAGCAATGTGGAATTTATTATAGGCACCTTCTATCAATCATTCATATTACAATTGCGAAAGGGAGAAATAAGAGGGACATTTTGTTTACTAATATTACCACAACATGTGTAACACTTGTTTATTTTTAACGTATTGTAATAATACGAATCAATATATATTTTATTATGAAATGAAACTATCGTGGTTGCTTTGAATCAAACCTCAGCTGTTCATACGAAATGCGCCAGCCAAGTATTTATGTGCCCTTGAATAATGTAATTTATGGGTATATACAAAGATGTAGCTCAGGATGCCGAAAACAGAGTGGGTGTTCTTTGAGACAGTGGTGTCTGGCCAGCGCCCGAATAAGGTCGATTATATCTGTGTGCTAGCTTGAATATATTTGTTTAATGATTTGTGAATTTGTGAGTAATATGCCATACTCGTTTATGTTTTTGAAAACCCCAGGGCATGCCACGTGTTCCCGGTCTTTATGGCTGTGGTTCCTTCAAAGTGTGTCTTGTAAGTTCTACGGGGTCTTGCATGCGCTTTGATTGACACATACTGGGTGGTGTTGAGTAGGTGGCATAATAATAATAGTGTGACTCACACACCCGGTAGTTGGGATGCTAACTAGTTGGCGTCCGGGGGAGCCTCGACTTATTTCAGGTGACACTAGCTAGTTGTTGAAGAAAGAAAGATACATAGTTACTAATTGATATAATGGAATCGTATGGAGGGATATACCTTGAATCCTAAGGTTAGGGGGAGTGAAACCCCCCGGTGAGTTACCTATTTATTTGTTTTTATTGACAGAACAGTAATTTTGTTATTTTTTTCATATACCCTCTTAATTTCTGACGAATGACCCGGCTGTTGTCGAGATAACTGCTTTGTGATGACCCATGTATAAAAGGTAACAATACCAACAATAACATCTATTTTACACATGGCATTTTGGAGACCTTTTGAAACGGACCAAAAAGAAATTTACCACCAATATAATAAAATTGTTTGAGGACATAAATAATTAAAATATGTTGTTGGCCAAATGAATATACATAATAGAAATTTTCTACACATTATATACAAATTATTAAAATTTTTTTAGGGACGCTTATGAAACTTATTAAATTTTATTACCAGACGTTTTTTTATATGTTATTTAATCAAGCCAGACAATGGTTTGAACGGGGAGGAATGGTAGTATGGTGATCACGGCCTCCTAACTTAAACTTTCTTGTATTATAGCTACTGCCAATAATTTACGACTGCCAGATCAGCGAAAAGAAGGTATATTTGTCATGGATTGCAAAACTGTATTGATTGAGTTCCACAATAAATTATAAGCGCAAACGTTCACAGTTAGAGTTGTTTCGAAATCTTATGAGCTTTGACCTTCATGAGTCAATGTTTTCAAAACGTGCTTGTTAGAAGAATTATGCGGATACGCCACGCCTTTCGCGCATTTCGTGGCTCATGAGATTTTGAAACTACTGGATTGTTTCCATAAGTGAAATTATGTATAGTTTTTCCGATATCAGCTGAAGAACCAACAGATTGATAGTATGTACCAGGTTCGGTCGTTGACGCAGCAACTCGGCATTGAAATATTTGAAAAATTTGTTCCCATATTTATTTAGCCATACCCATATATAGATCTGGTCG
This sequence comes from Anoplophora glabripennis, assembly GCF_000390285.2. Lineage (NCBI taxonomy): Eukaryota > Metazoa > Arthropoda > Insecta > Coleoptera > Cerambycidae > Anoplophora > Anoplophora glabripennis. The sequence continues at coordinate 226,336 of NW_019417004.1, read as the reverse complement.
AACTAAATGTGGAGGCTATAGAAATTTATACGCTCAGTTGAAGAATGCGAGCGCGGGCAAAGGAAAACGATTACCCAGTTGCATTGGGCTGCTGGGCAATAAATCACAGCAGATGACAAGTGGTGAATAAATTTCCCAGCAGTGCAGTGCAGCAATGTGGAATTTATTATAGGCACCTTCTATCAATCATTCATATTACAATTGCGAAAGGGAGAAATAAGAGGGACATTTTGTTTACTAATATTATCACAACATGGCATTTTGGAGACCTTTTGAAACGGACCAAAAAGAAATTTACCACCAATATAATAAAATTGTTTGAGGACATAAATAATTTAAATATGTTGTTGGCCAAATGAATATACAGGGTGACATAGAAAAAAGTACATTGCATAGTGCCACACAATAGAGGACACTAAAATAAGAAAAAAAGTTCCTATGAACATGGGTCTGCAAGGCCTCGGAGTCACCAATATGGGTTTTCTATTAATGTGTGGGCAGGTATAATTGATTGAGTTCTACAATAAATTATAAGCGCAAACGTTCACAGTTAGAGTTGTTTCGAAATCTTATGAGCTTTGACCTTCATATGCGCAGAAACGTAATTCCGACCATCGCCTAAATTATTCTACGTCCTAAAAACATTACATCTATTATTCACAGTCTATCTCGACCTCTCGTAGCGTAAACAAGCCTTTGATCCGATTACAAATATTATAATAAAATGCCCTATTCTTTATTATTTTAATTTAAGCAATATAAATATATATAACGAACGTTCGCCAGTTGACTTTATTGATGCCCGAGCGCCTTAGTTCATTTCTGGTTGTAATGAGGCACGTGGTCTAGGTTTTCACAACGTGCTTGTTAGAAGAATTATGCGGATACGCCACGCCTTTCGCGCATTTCGTGGCTCATGAGATTTTGAAACTACTCTACGATATATTACTCAAATTAAAAATTTCCTGTAAAATAAAAAAAATACGGGAAAATAGCATAACATTATCATTTAAACATTCCTTTGAGAATCAAACGAATCTATTAAAGATATCCAAGCATCTTCACTTTAATTGTCATTTATTTGACTGTTAAGTGGTTTATGGTATGAGAAAGTTTAAGATATATCAAATACATCTTGTTTTTCAATCAAATGTGATAGTTTAAAAAAAGAAATATCCTTTATAATAGCTTAGCCTAAAGTATAGTTTATTTCCATAAAAGGTTTACGAGGAACTTTTTAAATTTTCAAATTAAACCTTTTCTATGTTACAAACTGAAATATATGTCTAGTTATTGCTTTTGAACTGTCTCTTTCTTTCTATAATTAATGTTTTTTTAACTAATTCTATGATTTTAATGACGCCAAGATCATACAGATTTCTGTACTACTATGTTGGCTACGTTTGCGTTTAATATTAGACAACATTGTTTTAAACATAAGAAGCACCACTACGATATGCGATACTACGCTACGTTTGCGATGATGGACTTAACAAATATGTAAATAAAGATTAGCAAATGTCTTATCGTGTGGATTGTGCATGTCGTACATTTGCTGCAAAGACCACATCAGTGGAGTTTATTTCCACAGGAAGGCATTCGTATCTCCTCCTATAGTCGTAAAGAATGATAAACAGTTGACATGCTGACAACTGACAAATATACACATCGTAGGGGAACCTTTAGGCACGTACATTATAATGTAACTTATTATTGTAATTATTTTAATTATGCGGCAGTGGCTTTATCTCAATAGGTAAGGTTGCTGCCCTTTTTTAAATATATTGTTGATCTTTGTTTTCTACTGTATAGGCTTGATTGTAATATGTTTTTCAATATTGTTTTATTGTTTATTTATCTTTTTATTATAATTTATGATTAGAGTTTTTACAATGAATGCTTAGTCGCTTAGTCAGCAAATAAAGATCCTATGCATTCTTAATAAATTTTTATTTCATTATTTATATAAATAAGATGATAAATAGTTATTCTGACATTGCTGTCGTTTAGTAATATAGTAATTCATTTATCGTGTTCTAATTTTTCTTCTGCGTGTTGTATAGTAGATTCATTGTCCGCTAACTAGAAATTTATTCTACAGTTGTTTACCGCTGTTTTTACCATTCGCTGTCTTTGTTTATATTCACTATACATACCTAGTGTTCAAAAAGTTTGGAACCCCCCCTCTATCCCAGAAAATACTGCTCAAACAAAAAAAATGATTAGGACAAAAGTTGCAGGGTTTTGAGTGAGCAATCCAACGGTGACCTTGACCATGACCTTCAAGGTCATTTAGAGGTCAACCTGAAAATTTTAAATGGAACCGTATATTTTTGACCCCGGAAATGGAAAAAATGGAAATTTTCACGTTCGGATATGACCTTGACCAAGACCGACAAGGTCATTTAGAGGTCAAGTTGAAAATTTTAAATGGAACCGTATACTTATTTCTTTTTCTTTGCTTACGTTTGACCTTACAGTTACCTTTAGGTCATGGTCAAAGACATGGTATAGCTCATTTTTGAATTTTAGCCTCACTCAATTTCCGCAGTCAAGAATATCGGGTCATTTATTAAAAATCGACTTGACCTGTAAACGACCTTGAAGGTCAAGGTCATATTCGAACGTAAAAGTTTCCGTTTTTTCCATTTTCGGAGTCAAAAATATACGGTTCCATTTAAAATTATTATGTTGACCTTTAAATGACCTTGAATGCCATGGTCAACGTCACCGTTGGATTGTTCACTCACAACCCTGCAACTTTTGTCCTAACCATTTGAGCAGTATTTTCCGTGGTAGAGGGGGGGGGTTCCAAACTTTTTGAACACACGGTATATTGAAAATGATTGAGATACGCAGCTTCTATGGTAATGCGGTGCTTCCCAATGGAAATACGACTCCCGGTAGGAATCGGTAGCTCCTTCGCTTCAGGCATGTTCAGGGGCAACGATAAATAATTCAATTAATGCAAGCGACAGTCAATTTCGAATTCCAAAGGCCGTAATGATATGTTTAATGGATTTTTAAATGAATCCTTTACGGCCTAATTTATTGTGGCGTAAAAATTTTAGATGTCCTCTTTTTATATTTCCTCGGAGATAATGTTGCGCCCGTCCTTGATGATGAAATTATAATTTATATTCTTTTTACTCTATTTTAATGGCTGGTAATATTATACGACCGAATGTAATGATAATAAATTGCGGCGATAAAGCCGCTGGCAGCACTTTATCACTTTATATATGGGAATATATCGCTTTACGGTGACTTCGCGGACCATATACATCTTTAACAGCTAAGATTAAAACGGTTTATCGGAAAAATAATGGCGAAGATAAGAATATATTATAGCTGAGACTAATTTAGCGGTTTCAAGTAAACAACTTTTAGCGTAAAATATGTTTCGTGAAAAAATTGTTGACAACTGTCATGTCGATGCTGTCAAAATGATAGAATAAACTGCTTTTCGAGAAACTTACTTCTGGGGAGTGGGGCTGCTGAATCCAAAATAGACACAGAAATAGTTATTTTTGTATCTAGAACGCGAAATGGTATCAATATCCATTCAAGAACGCAAAAGCATTTCGTGTTACAGATGCAAACAATATTTTTCCGAAAACTGCAATAAAACAAGACAATTGTGTTATACACAACAATTTAATTTTTATTTAAAATCGTTTGAACCGTATTTGAATCAAGACGGTTTAGGCGTGATGACTATCATGACGATAGCAACCTAATAAACAATAAAAATTAATTGTTTGAAAAAGTAGTCATAATTATACAGGGTGTCCGGTAAGTATATGGCATATTCTCGGGAGTGTATATGAGAGGTAAAAATAACCCTAGTTTGACATTAAAAAAAATTCCTAAAGAGCCTCGTAATAGAGATACAGAGCCCCAAATAGTACGGTCATTGAAGCTGAAAATCAGCTGTAACCTCTGAATTCTTTGAAACTACATGGATTTGCATGAAAATTTAGAATAAGGCTCATCTTAGGCTTAATTTCAAAAGTGACATAAGCCCGATTGACGCTTTTTGTTTTTTAGGGGTAAAAACTACCCCTAAGTGAACAAATTTGAAAAAATTAAGTTTTAAGCATTTTATTGATAAAAATCTTGTTCAAGCACAAAGACTAAATAATGTTCCATGTTCTCGAACATGATATATTTGATCTTTTCGACCCTTTATTTAACCCTTAAAACTACCCCTATGCAAAAAATAATGATAAAAAATTACTTTTTAAAGATTTGGAATGATTAAATCGTGCAATTATTTAAAATAAAAGTTACCTTATAGCTAATAAAAGAATTTTTCCCATTCAACCCCTAAAAGCCACCCCTGTATTGACCAAAATGATAAAAAAATACTTTTTAAAATCTTGGAATGCTTTAACGGTGCAATTATTTAAAATAAAAATTCCCTCATTGCTTATGAGAGAATTTGTATCTCATAACACTTTTCAACCATTATAAATCACCCCTGTGCTAAAAAAATGATAAAAAATTACGTTTTAAATCTTGGAATACTATAATTGTGCAATAATTTAAAATAAAAATTCCCTTATATTATTTATGAAAGAATATTTTGCTTTTGCCATTTTCAACTCTTATAAACTACCCTTTTACCAATATTAATGTAAAATATTTTTATTATAATCGATTTTTAAATATAATCAATCATAAAAAAAATTGCTACGCTGCATATAAATAATCACACAAAATTTTTTTACTTATTTTATTTGAATAATATAATATTTAATATATAAAAATGAGAAAGCCTATTTTGCTCTGAAAAAATGTCATGTTTACCAAAACTCGGTTAATTTTGAAGCTATAGTATCCTACAAAAAAAAACATTTTAAAGATAATTTCAAGAACTGTAAGATCGTTTGCATATAAAACCTCTTAAGTCCTTCGTTTTTTAAGGGGAAAGGATCGAAGGGCTCGAGACAGGTCGTTTTTTCACTAAAATGAATGCTTCAAGCGGCGATATCTCCTTTATTTTTTATGTTATAGGGATAAAAAAAGCAAAATATTTGTTGAAAAAAAAGCTACATTTTTGTTTATCATTTTTGACATATGTTTCATAGTTTCAGAGTTATTATATAAATAAAGTTCACTTCCGAAAACCCTCGGAAATAACTTTTTCTAAAAACCAGTTAATTCTGTCATATTGACAGCGTCGATATGACAGCTGTCAACTGTCAAGAGGCATTTCTGATATCAGATTCGGAATCGGTAACGTCTAAACCCTTTCCAAGCAACAATATCAATGATCTCGAGTCGCTTCATCAATACGACATCGTTTTAGCAGCTGTTAACTGTCAAATTGTATTTTTGACCTCAGATTCGTAATCAGCGACCTCGAAAACATAAAAACTCGTGGCGGAAATGTCACTGCGTTTTCATGAAAAATGTTAATTTTAAAGGATTAAAATAAAGAAATAGCGACTAAGACCTTATAAATGAAACTTAGTAAAAGTACAAGTTTTGGGACAAGGGATAAAAAAATAGTTCACATTAATCTAGCCATATGCCAGTAGTCTTGAATTTTTTTAGAAAGTTTTGTAGTTTATGAATAATTTTGTTTTATTAATATTCATTAGTACAAGTAGTATTTACAAGAAGGTTATTTTGAAAAAGTAATCTTCAAAATGCAGAAATAGTTAAGATTTACCTTTCATGGCTATATTAAAGTGTTAATTTTTATGAAAGGTGATGTTAAAACAAGAATAGAGGATATTTCTTTGAAATATTACATTATTTAGTGATATCAATATGCTAAGTTAGTATTTTTCAATTAATAAAATATTATATCGGTCGATAGCCGCCCGGTTTAAGGCGTCAGTACTTAAATCGATGTGTCGAACTGCCCGGGTTTCGAATCCCGCTGCCGGTGACCGTAGATTATCTATACTTGTACGGAGGATTGGCACCCTCTGTACAGGTATGGTAGGGTGGAAGAATGTTGGCTTGAGTCAATGTGAGAGATTGACACCGGTTGGCATTTGACCACCCCCCTAATTAATGAGGTTTTCCAGGTTTCCCTCATTCCTGCACTGAATGGTGGTTAGGGCCTACCAACGTAAGTCGTTCCTGGACGCAAATGCGGCCTGCGTAATAATAATATGCCGCCTCCTCTCCCGCACAAGTCTCCGACTTCTGGGCTAATTCTCGTAATTAGAATGAGGAGTAGAGATATTATTATTATTATTATTATTATTATTATTATTATTATTTAGATATATCATTTTTAACTTTTATTTTAAATATTTATTAATACCAACTATTTACAAGATATTCCTGGTATTCAGGGCACATAGCTAGTATCCATATATCTTTTGCATACTTAGATTTTTGATATCAAAAAACAATGTTTGACATTTTAAATTAGTTGAATACGTTTAAAAAAGTAAAAGTACAACAGCTAATAATGAAATACAATTTTTTTACAAATAAATTATAACATATAAAATGTTACCACAAATATGACGATTTGTGGCAATTACTTAAGCAATTTATTGTATTAAAAATTGATAAATATTTTCACATTTTACACTTTCTTAATAAATTCAATTTTCATGTTGAATTTTGATGTAGGCGGCAAAACTGAAAAGCTCTGAAAAACACTTTCAGTTTCGTTTTGGATACGCTTTGATGGATTTGACGTGTAGTTCTGCACCAAATGAGGTTTTGATCCGCTTTTAGATTGATGGTTTAAAAAATAATAGGAATTTTTCAGTATAATCGTATCAATGATGGGATTGGCAGGCGGAATTGAAAACAAAACGTATATAGCAGTATTCAAAATATGCCAGCGTTAACAAAGATTATGGCACGGGAAATAGTGTGAAATATTTTGTGATGAGTTGCAAGACTTGAATTTGAAAGTACCTCCAGCATAAATCGTTACATTTTGCACTAAATTTAATTTCGCATCGGTTGCAAACCAATAAATGCGGTATAAAATATTTTGTGAAGTCAACCCGCTATTGTAGATCACAATAATTAAAGCAGTTTAGAGGATGTGACGTCCTACTACAGAATAAGCTTATTTAAACGTTATTTTTCAAAACGTATTACTACGTACGTTGATACAGATACCTACCGTAAGTAAACATATTGCTTTGAGAAGTAAACTTACTTTTTTATTCTACCAATTTGCGTGTCGAACAAAGGCGAAGTATTTGGATGGTGTATATCGTAAGCATATTTTAATATATTTCAAGATCATAACCTATAATGAAAGTATTTTCTGCATTAAACACTTTTGCAAAGGTCTCCTTTTACTTCATGAGTAAATCCATACAATGTTAGAAAGTAAGTGTTCCTTTTCATTTTCAAAGACAAAATAACTTGTAAGTTTTGATACGTAATATGTTGTTTAGTTCAAACGTCATTATTTATTACAAGTTTTTTATTTGTGACATATTTATTACATTTTGAATATTTCACCTTTGCTATAAAATAAATATTCAATAAGCTTTTGCTCTAAAGGGGGTTGATTTAAAAAATAACTTTTACCTAATCAAAAATTTCAAAGAAGACTTTGCTTTGCTTGACGTTACATTTTTGGTAGGCAGAAATTAGTCTTACAAGTTTACTTGATAATATTTTAGTTTCATTTTCACTGGAAAGCCAAGTAAGCATTCTAAAGTACTTAAAAGATTTACTCCTAAAATATGTGCACCACTGGTGGTGCGAATGTATTATGGTGTTTAGTGATGTCACTAAAGAGCAAGTGACGAAATCACAGCATATTGGCTTGAAAAGACTCTACATATGTGGATATTACACATCTTGTTTCTTACGCATCGTTATTAACTTAAATTGTCTTGTTTATATACAGGGTGATTTCACTTTAAATACAGAAACTGCAGGATAGATTAGTTGCCAAAAAATAAGTATACTTTGCTCTATAAACTATTTTCCTGTGAGACGTTGTATTCGAGATACATCATTTGCAAAAATTGATTATTTTGTCTGTACTGCATTATCAGTTAAGCTTTACGACGATCTCGTTTTAGTATTATAACATTTATAACTAGCTTTGTTTATTTATTCCTGAAGCTGCAGTCCTGATTTCTGCCATTTGTGATTTTTTTTCACTCTGAGGCTGAGTAGCAGAAATCCTTGCACGCTTGCACATAAACAACCGAATTTACGACAAGTCTATCTCACTGACCAGTAGCAACAGAATGATTATTGTTGTTGCCCAACATCAAAGATTGTCTGCCACCGTAAGCACTCGATCCCAGCATTTAATTAGGTTATTAATATTTAGCGACCACCCTAGTCGTGTGTCAGCCGCCGAAATGGTTTGCATTCCGGCTAATGCACATGTGTAATACTCGCCTACTACATAAACACATCTACCACTATATATTACGTAGTTTAAGTGGCCGTCCGAGGACATACCGCCGACAACGCCGCCTGTCGGTCAGGGCGAAAATTGATTATGGCGTTAAGTGCGACGGTTCTGCTTGCATGTTGCGGATTATCTAGCCGACAATGGCATAGCGATGTAGGATTCGACTCGATGTTTTCATAATTGATACGTTTGGAAATAGCCGGTGAATTATTTGTACGGATTACAGCTGGGATTTATTTGAAAATGTAATGTGTTATTACAGCAATGTTGAAATCGAAATATTCAGGGTACGCTTAGACGGAACATTTGGTTTGTGTTCGCTTAAAAATTGCTCTAAAAGCTTTGCGTGCCGATTTTTGACATTCGGATAAGAATAGTGATGCGTCAATTGTGAGGTTTTATATCTTAGATAGTAATGATAGTAGTAGTCTTTAAACATAAAACGGAATCGATGTTGTGACGTCATACCACTCGTTACTAAACTAACAAATAATGAAAATTACTTTTGGAAACGTTAACTGTAATAATTGCAGCCTTGTCATATCATTCCCATATAAGTTAAAGTGAAATATTTACATAAATAATGATGATACATTCTATCAAGCAAGTATACGGAAATTGTCATTTAAAAATTCCGCATAAAGTAAATTTCTTTTTTGATGAAAAGTTGGTAGCACTGTACTCTACTCTGATCATAGTAAACTGTCAAGTAATTTGTATATAGCTGTTAATTCTGTTAGTCCACCTAATGTTCTGCGATTTTTACTGTACACTGAAAAAAAGTATTTAGATCAAATTAGCAGATAATTTTAAATGGAATCATTAGCCGTAAATGTTATTTTATTCTATTCAAATGTATATACTTTCGTCAAACTATATGAAATACTTGTAATCTATAATTTTTCTTAGAATTTATATTATTTGCAAATATATATAATTTAATTCAAATCTTGCATAGTTTTGAAATTTATTATCGGACTTTAGCTACAATATCTCTTCATCATAAACATATTTGTTTGAAAATTACCAGTTCCTTAATATATTTAAAATTTAATATTAATGTAGGAATTATTCAAGACAAATGTAGCATATTATAATCAAACTTACGTTTTCTTGAAAGAAAATTGTAGCAGGTCATAGAATGGCGTAGGTGGGAAGTAGCACGATAGATGGAACCACTTACGCTCCTGTATACACATCTCCTTGTGAGTAACGACAATAAGCAGCTAGATCGTTCTAACGATATAATGATAAGGACCTTCAATAAGTCTGAAACCGACCTATGTCTGGTTGATTAAACTTACGAACGATCCCAGCTGTTGTACTAGGTGTTGTGAGTTTGAAACGAAATATTTTTTATTACTGAGAAATATTTATATCCAAATGTATTCTTAAAATAAGTATATACAATCATTTGACCAAAACTATTCAATTTTGTATTAAACAAACGATACATTAATATACAATACAAAACAAGTTTCTATAAAATCTATGTAGATCATAAAATTAAGAATAGAATTCGTTTAGCCGTAAGTATCAAATATTTATTTTAAATGTTGCCAATTTTTAAATTAAGAAATTATATTTCTGGCTAGAAATTTAAAGTATTGAAATAAATAAATAATGTTCTTGAAAGAAGAAAATATATTCTTGAGTATATATTATAAACATGCGATACTTTTAAATCAAATGTTGTACATTTGAAACAAGAATATTTTTGCGTGTGGATAATGTTATTGAAGAAAGAATTTGGAATTTCTTGTGCTGAATCGTTGAAAATGTTCGGAAAAACGTACGATAATTCAGTTTTATCGAAAACTCGAGCATTCAAATATGGCACAAAAGTGGTTGATGATTTGCCACATTCTGCTGGTCCTCAACGTCTCCAACTGAAGAAAACATCGATAATGTGAAGGAAATGATGTTTGCTTTGTGGAACAGTTTCGATTCGATAGAAGCCATAAAACAAAAATCGCTGAAGTAGCTGAAGTCCGTACCAGAATATGCGTTTAAAAAGTGTTTTGATAACTGGGTTGTTCATTGGAAAAAGTGTGTTGTTTCAAATTGAGCCTATTTTGAAGAAGACAATTTAAATTTTGATGATTAATTGAATATATTGTGTTTTATTGCAAATTCCGGATACTTTTTTGATATAATCATTTATGATGATCTATTTATGATGCAAGAATGTTTTTGTTGTTTATTTTTACAGTCGAAAAGAGTACTTTCATTTTTAAACTTATCCTTTCAGCAGAGTCTGCTAGAAATCGTCGTAGAATCGAAACGACTTAAAGAATGGCAATTTGAATATTTCACAAAAATCAGTCAATATATATATAGAAGTAAGCACTATTATAGGTATATTTAAACAAAATATGGTTTTATACCCATGATACTTCATCGAAACATTGAATCAAATTAGCGATCAATGCTAAACAAAAGCATCATCAGAAAGTACCATGAATAGGGTACCACAGAAAAATTATTTGAAAATTTGTTCGTAAATACGATCATTCCCAATATTCACAGTAGATAATTAAATAAACATACTTGTTCAAAACGAGCTAAAATGGCAATACAAGATGATATACTCAAATATTTGAACATAGAAAAAGAGTAACTGATAATTTCGATAAAAATTAGGATCACGCAGTGCTGAAACTTTTCCCGCATCTCTCAACTTGGTCTAAATAATAAAGTACTGGATCTTATCTTTAGTTAAGGACAAAGTGCCAAAGTATCTACGAGAAGATGAAAAACATTGTGTTAATTACTTGTTAAACCTGCTGAATATTCGTACATTCATATCGCGAATACAGCAGAAAGATTTATTATTAGCATAAATGAAACTGATAGTGAAACTGAATGAAATGAATCGTCTTTTATATTTATTACATCGTTATTTTATTAACTGTCTATTGTTAAATTATTTCTAAAAGAAACTTATAATTACTTACACCATATATCTAATATAAGTATAATTTCTTGTATCAATTCAAAACGTCCTTTTAATATTTATCTAAATAGAAATAAATCCTTGATATACTATTTACTGTGGACCTGTTTAGAACCTCTGCTTGATTTATGATTTGGTGGCGTTCTCTTATATCTGTGAATATACTTTACTGGGAATTGGAAATTCAAACGTCACTTAGCGGATATCAATATTAGACATTTCAATTCAAGAAAACTTCCACATTCTTGAGAAAATTGCACACATTGTTAAGTAACAGTTTGCGATTTCGTATTTTCTCCAAGTTTGCAACATTTCGAAGGACACTGTACACGTCGATTTTTTGTAAAACGGCTCCGTTCCATCCGCGGAGATTGTTAATTTTCATCAACCGGCTTTCAAAGAAACCGCTGTCAATTCCAACAATACGATATAAAAACGTTGGCTTCAAATTGGACGAAAATGATACGTCTACAAAAGTTAACTTCAAAGGGTTATTTCGAGTACGGCTTTTTGTTCTTTCGTCAGCTGCTAACGTACTACACAGCTCACATCAAAGTCGATTATTACTTCAAAAAGTCTTCGACGATATGCGGAAGACAGGTCGCTTGAATACCTAGCGATGATTATCGCGTTGTTATGATGACTTTATAATTTTCCTGACGAGCTAGTTCTTTATAATGTAACTGTTAAGAAAGAATATTATTCTGTCAGCGTCTTATTGTCTTACGTGTAATTTATGCACGCCGTTTTTCAGTTGTTTTGCATCATAATACAGATTGGCGAATATCTAGTGTACAGGTTTGTCCCAGGTTATATTTTCATACCATCACCATAAGTACAATGAAAATAAAGAGTAAGGGCGCCATCTTACTTCCTACAAAATATTTGTTATTACATAATTAAAATAAATTATACAATAAATAAGTGAATAACCTGACTTAACATATTGATATGATTGTTAATTTATATCTACATAATTGAATAGCATTAGCATTATTAATAAATAATATTTCATAACTCTGCTACTAATTAGGTATAGAGTTACGTATACTTAGCAGGCAAATATGTATGAAAGGGAAATAACTATATGATTTATTTCAATAATTAAATTTTAATAATATACTTGAATGAATGCAATTTTTTTATGCAATTTGATATCCTTAACTTTTTCAGAGAAATCGATTTCCTAAATATGCTAAATATGTTAGGATATGCTAAAATTAAACACAGACGTTTAGGAGATATTAAACTTTGTTTTTAATTTCGACAGCTGACAGGATTAGCAGAAGTGTCTATAACTTTTTTGGCACGATAGACATACATTAAATTTTTTGCATAAGGTGAGATCATAAGCTGCTCCACCATTTTTAATTAATGTAACTTTAAAAATGGTACAAACGTTTCAAATTACGGCTACATTTCGTCAATTTCAATCTGCATACTATATAATCTTCTTTTGTTTAATTGTGAGGTTTAATGTTACTACTTTTTGAGTTATTTGCTATTTTCTTTATTTTTTCAAGAATCTTTCTTAAAAATTAATTAAGTAACATTGTCGCCCTAAAGTGGTATAATTTTTTCTACATTTTGTAGATCTGTAGGAAACCGTAAAAAAAACAAAATATGTGCCACTGCACTTTACCATTTAAACTTTCCTCGGTTGAAAAATTGTGAATGGATCGATATTCTGAATACAAGGTGATTCACAACTTATCCAAAAAAATTTGGGAATAGATGCAGCATGAGAAATGGAGTCAATATCGTACAAAATTTTTTTGTAAAACCCTTATAGTTTCCGAGAAAGAAATTATTGAAGTTATAGTGCATTCTACCACTACATAGCTGGACAACTGTAGTCTCTAGCGTCATTCGCAATACGCGTGGAGAGCCACGTGGCCTCAGAGACTCCGAATACTGAAATCCGATTTTTTAATCGTCGTTGCGATAGTGTTTACCTGTTATCTGTGGTGTTTACAATAGTTTTTTAGTAGTTAGTGTCAAAAATGGTTTGCGTGTATAGCAACTCGGAGTTGATGGATATCGTTTTAATTTATGGTGAAACAAGACAACATTTGTATTATGGTGAAGCATTCGTGTTATGGTGAAGCTAGACAACATTTGTGTTAGTTCGTGGAAACTGATTAAGACGGACCCAAATGTGTTTACACGTTGGTGGATAAAATTTTGAACAATTGTTGTAACATCGGGTATGTCAAATGATTTTATTATTTAAAAACACAAATGAATTTTATTAATAAAGACAAAAGCAGTTCTGTTGAATTTGCCGATATAAAATAGGTGCTATAAAATTCTATTTATTTCTTTCCCTGCGAAAGTTTTTGTCCGTTTTTATCACACCGCCATGCTGGTCGCATTGTGCGAGGTCAGGTTTTACAGTGGACCAGTTTCCAGTGCCGTGCAGAAGTGTATTTTTAAATCATTTTCGAACTGCCCTTTTTGATTTATTCTTTGCAAAATTGTATTTGTAAGGGTCCCCTGTACATCCAGAATTTTTTTTTGGATACGTTCTGAATCACCCTGTATAGGTACGCCCTGGGCGAAATTTTTTATTAGCACGACTCTGTTTACCTTATCACAGCGGCCCTGCCCTGAAACGTCATCAGACTTTCCCATAAAAGACGGTTCTTATATTGACTGCCCCGGAAATTACACTCCGAATATTATGTCGCGATCATCCATTCGTTTTGATTGTCGATTCGACGTAAATTGTGTCCCAGATATTGAATTAAGGGGTCTACATTCCAACCTTGGACCGAGTCTTATTAAATATTTGTTCAGCTTTTTCTAAAAAAAAAAATAATAATAAAATTATTTGACTCCTGTATGTCTGAAGGAAATTTAGTAAGAACCTTTAAACGTTAATAAACTGATCAATCACAGGTATAGGCATATCTTTCCGATCTTAATTGAAGAATCAAGAGGATGGCAGTATGACCAGGTTAGGTCGCTGACGCAGCAACTCGGTATTAAAATATTTGAAAAACTTGTTCCCATATTTATTTAGCCATACCCATATACAGGTCTGGTCGAACTAAATGTGGAGGTGGTAGAAATGTATACGCCCAGTTGAAAAACGCGCACGCGGGCAAATGGCGTACACAGACAGCCGAACTAGGCGACTGGGTAATAAATCTCAGCTGTTGACAAATGGCTAAAAAATTGTCTAACAGTGTAACACGTAATTTTAATTTATTATAGGCACCTTCTATTAATCATTCATATTACAATTGCGAAAGGGATAAATAAGAGGGATATTTTGTTTACTAATATTATTACAACATGGGATTTTGGTGACATTTTGAAACGGAACAAAATGGAATTTACCATCTATATAATAAAATTGTTTGAGGACATAAATAATTAAAATATCATGTTGGTCAAATGAACATATAATACAAATTTTCTACATATATACAAATTCTTATAATTTTTTACCTTTAGTAGGAAACTTTTTTAGGGACGCCTATGAAAATCATAAAATTTTATTGCTAGGCATTTTTATACATGTTCAACTGACTTTGGAAAGATTATACTTTACAAATGGTTTAATTATTTATCTTATTATCTTTAAATCGGTTAAAGGTAAATATGTCAAAATTTGTACCCCGATACAGGAAAAGAAATATGTTAAAAAATGTATTACATTTCTAAATGATTTTGTAAACTCTTAGAGCAAACTACAAAAAAAGGTGTACTTGTCGAAATTCGGTAGCGTGTACCATTTTCGAGAAAAATTAAGTTGCATATAAACAAATGGTGGACAATTTCAGCATCTACTGTAGTCTGTAGTATTTCGAGATTTACTCATTTATTTAACTATACAGCTATTTTGTTCTGTCTCTCTCCGAGTCTGTTTCCTAATATTTTTCTTATCACTTTTTTAAGCATTCATGTCCATCAACAATTCAGTCCATTCAACAATTAATTACCATAATACCATAATTTGTTTATTTTGATTTACTTTTTTAAATGTTATTTTACAACAAGCTTAAACTTAAAATTAATTTTTTTTTATTTCTTTAAGTTAACAATTTTTTTTGTTTTATGTGATACGTAAGAAATTTAAATTATATATTATGTTTTAATTGTATTATATTCAATGCAAAGACTTTTGATAGCTAAATGTCTTCAGCTCATTCAATGGTAAGTCCTCTTTCAATTTAATATTCTGTTAATGTACTTGTGCCGCTTTATGTGAAAAAAAATGCAACTTCGTTTTTCTCGAAAATGGTACATGCTACCGAATTTTGACAAGTATACCTTTTTTTTGTAGTACGCTTTAGAGTTTATAAAACAGTTTAGAAATGTTAAATATTTTTTTTCGGTTGTACCCGTCCATTTATCTGTATCGGCGACACTGCTTTTCAGAAAGACGCACATTATTCTTAACGCACAGTTGATGATTACTGTTGTACAAATTTTGACATTTTTATCTTTAGCCGATTTAAAGATAATTTAAGGAAACCATTTGGAAAGTAACAATTTCAACACATTGTGTCTCGAAAACAAGACGTCTAAGAAAAAAAACGTTACATGAACTACCACCATTATTTTCCCATGTTTCTCAAGTTTTTTTGAAACATGAACGGGACACCCTGTATACTCCACGTCAGACATTGTTTTCTCTAGAAAGTAAATAAATTAGTATCCGAATCATCGACCTTATATTAGATATATTTTAGTGCATTTTTTAAAATTTCGTTGCCATCATTTCTAGTTTTCTTTTTCTTTAATTTTTTTCATATGTACTACACTGAAGCTTGCAAAGCGACCTTCACAGCTGACAAAGTAATATTACTTAGTCATACGAATGTTTTCCCTTTGATTAAACCCTTTCATTCTTCTTTTTCATCAGCTTCTACCTACACCGAAACTATACGCCCGTGTACAATACACAGTCTTAGACCGGCCCGAACCGTATTAAAATCAAATTCAAAGCGCCTGTTTCTTTCGCAGGCCTCCCAAGTAAACGGCACAAAGCCCTTTTGTAGTAATAATTGATATCCTCCCGTCACCCCTCCTTCTTTAATAAACGAACGCTCTCATACAGCACCGAGCTCAGCCGGTGCCAAACGGCACCAATTTAATCCCACAAAAATCGGGCGTTCGTTCTCATGGCACTTGACCAGCAACTAAATTAATCCTCTGAGGACTCATTGTACAACTGGTTCCAGTTTGCGTGCAATATAATCCCCTAGTCAGCACTCGATACACTGGGTTTTTAGTCTGAGTTTGCCAGGGAATTACAGCCTGGCGCGATTCAATTGTATACATCGAAAACTTTGAAGTACTTCAAAGCACATTCCTTGAGAACTTTGGAATACTTCTTAATATATGAGTAATTTTAAGGATGCCTCGAAACATTTAGAAAACGACTAAGTACATCGGAATGTATCGAAAACTACGAGATACCTGAAACTCTTAAAATCTAACGAGCATTCAAATAAAAACGTGGTCAAGTTGGTTCTGAAAATTTGGACGTAGGGCGTAGCGTATAGCAAATGAACTTAAACGTCATCTGTCAAAGCGCTATATCGCCGCTATCAATTTGAATATTTTCGTTTTAAAAAGCGTTTAAAATGGTGTTTTCTCAAGAACAAACAGTGTTTATCATAGAGTACTACTTTAGAAATGGACGCAAGATTGATGGAATATGGAAGTATTCTATTGAGGAATGTTTCATAGAATTTCAAAATCAATTTCCCGGCTTTGTTGAGTACAAAATTTCAAAGTGCAGTTCAGTGTTGTGTTAATGTTTTTCGTGAAACGGGCAGTGTAACAAAAAAAGAAGGAAGCGGCCGACCTAAAAAGCTCACCGAAGAATTAAAAGAAAATGTCCAACAAATAATGGAAAATGCGCCAAGAACTTCTGTATGTGTTTTATCACAAATGGTGGGAGTATCAGTTCGGTACCTGCCACACAGTGTTAAAAAAAGATTTGCGTTTGTTCTCCTATCGTTTAACTTGTCAGCAAGAACTTCATGAAGTTGATTTTCCGCGACGGGCTGTATTTTGTGAATGGTTTTTAAACAACTACGGTGAACTTCATAATATCACCTTTTTTTCTGATGAAGCCTGGTTTCATTTAAGTGGTTACGTAAACTCACAGAATATGAGAATGTGGTCTTCTGAAAAACCAGATAACTTTTATGTCGAGGGCCCTCTACACGCTTAAAAAATTGGAGTTTGGTGTGCTCTCAATCGAAGGAGGATTTATGGACCTATTTTTTTTAATGGTACTCTTACTGCGCAAAGGTATAGAGAAGAAATTATCGCTCCTTTTGTTAACCAGCTGGAAGAAAACGAAATTACAAACTTTTACTTTCAACAAGATGGCGCAAGGGCACATACGACAGGCGAGACGATGGATATGTTGAGGGAAGTTTTCCAAAATCGACTAATAAGTCTCAATGCTGAACATGAATTTCTACCGAGGTCATGTGATATTACGCCGTGTGATTTCTTTTTGTGGCCTTACCTTAAAAACACTATTTTTGAACTGCCTATTCCTGATTTAAACCATCTGCAGGCTCGACTTATAGACAAGATTCGTGAAATTAACAATACCCCGAGCATCTTAGAAAATGTCTTTAATTCTTTGAGGAACAGGTGTGAAAAGTGCTTGGAACAAGGAGGGGGACACTTTCAGCAGCTGCTTTAATTTATTGTTATAACAAGGAGGGGTACACTTTCCGCAGCTCCTTTAATTGTTTGTTATTGTTATCACGATTATTCTTTAAAATATTAACGTTATTGAAACTGACAGCTGCTATACAGCTCGTTGAGAAATGAGGTTAAGTTGGTCGCTATAAGCTACTCCCTACGTCCAATGTGTCAGAGCCAACTTCGACCACGTTTTTATTTGAACGCTCGTTATATGAAAACAAGTACATGATACTTCAAAATGAAACATATTTTTCAAAACACCTATACATATTACTATAAGCAACACATAAGAATCATTAGTTATTAAAACAGCTTGAAGATGCATCAAAATTCGCAAATCTGCTTCCAAATTTTTCAAAAAAATAAAAAAACTGAAATATGTCAAAATAGATCGAAACGGTCTTCAGAAAGCTTTAAAAACATTCAAGATGGCTATAGAATACAACGAAATACATCAACAGTTTCAGAATGCTTCCAAAGGTCAAATTAGATGCTAATAACCGTAAACTAAAGGTCAATGATTACAAGCCAAAGGTCAATTACTGCATTCCAAAAATCAATGCCTCCAAATCAAAGATAAACAGCCCCTGGACTAAGGTCAATGACCCCAAGTCCAAGGTCGTTGACCTAAGACCAAAGGTCCATGGTTAGTGGTCTAAACTCAATGACAGACGTTACAAGCCAGTTATAGAGGTTCAAAGGTTAATGGCATGGGTCAGACATCAATTGCAGGTGGCCAAAGATCAATGACTGGTGGCTGACAAGTAGCTTAAAAGTTTTTTAAATGATTTTGTTTTCTAAGTATTTCTAATGTTGTTTTGACATATACAGGCTGTTACAAATTCGCTTCTCATTACAGGGATCTCGAAAACGGTAAGAGATAAGAACTAGCTTACATGGGAGCAAAGTTGCGTAGGTAATCAGGATACTAACATTATGCCTCTAAAAATCAAGGCTAACATAATTAGTTTTCGAAATATTTGGAAATCGGTTTATGTTTCATTTCAGCCTTGTTTAAGATGATATTGAAAAAAGAAGAACGCTCTCTCATGACAACTTATTGTCCTCTATCGAATGGCATGATCAATTTTTATGTATAACGTTTCGTCTCTCCAGGACCATCATCAATGTATGTATGACCAAGTGATGGTAATAGTTAATAATAATAAATGTTTTATTGTAACGTGTGGTGGTAATAGTTTAAATAACTAGATGGATTTCACAGGGCCTAACGACACTTACAGTGTACGATCATTCAATAAACATAGAAATCTAAATAAAAAATTAAGATAAATTTGGAACGAATACACTGAAGATGAATTTTTCGAGACAAAACGCCTGAATCTGGTTCGGGCTGAGGCAGTACAGTATTGTGGGTCATAAAGGCTTTCCAGGGTCGTATTTAAAAAAATGAATTTGATGAAGGTCCTGGAGAGACGGAACATTATACATAAAAATTGATCATGCCATTCGATAGAGAACAAAAAGTTGCCATGAGAAAGTGTTCTTCTTTTTCGAATATCACCTCAAACAAGGCTAATAAGAAACAAAATGTATTTCCAAAATTTCGTTTTTTTTCAAATATTTCATATATAATTATTGTGAAAACATGTGTTTATCATGTTTTAAGAGCCCCCTCAAAAAATCAGCTCGAAAAAATTTTTTTAGAGGTCACTCAAGACTTAAAAATTTCCCAAATCATCAAAAATTTATTTTTTTTAAATTTTTTTTCTTGAAAAAATCTATTCTAAAAATTTCAAATCGATATTTTAATTTCTAAGTCACTCATAATTATTTTAACTTTCAAAGTAATGTGCCTACGTTTTCGAAGTAAATATCAACGAACTAATAATTTTTTTTTATTGAATTTGATGAACAAAAGAATAGAATAAATCACGAGATACTTAAATTTTAAAAAATTAAAAATTATAAATATTTGATACTCACAATGCGGTAGTAAATTTTGCCACGAGAAGTGTCTCGTGATTTATATCTATTCTTTTGTTCATCAAATTCCATAAAAAAAATTATTAGTTCGTTGATATTTATTTTTAGAGGTCGCTCGAAATTATTTTAGGTACACTACTTTTAAAGTTAAAATATGAGTGACCTTTAGAAATGAAAATATCGATTTGAAATTTTCAGAATCGAGATTTTTTCAATCTAGAAAATGATAAAATAACGAGAAAAAAATTTAAAAAAAATCAATTTTTGACGATTTTGGAAATTTTAAAAAATCTTTTAACGACCTCTAAAAAACATTTTGTTCGAACTGATTTTTTGAGGGGGCTCTTAAAACATGATAAACATATTTTCACAAGAGACAGGAAAAAAAATATATTTGTTTTTTTTTTGGATCACCCTAGCCTGTTTATTATAATTATTTCGAAAACTTTGGAATATTTGAAGTTTCTGGAGAACTACATTGTAGTGGTTTTCAAAGTATATTAAAGAATTTAGAGGTTTCCGAAGAAACTTTTATGTTTAAGTTGTTTATGTATTGCAACATATTTAGTGGCTTCTGAGGTATATCGAGAAGGTTTTAAGGGTAGATTATGTTTTTTTTCTTGTTTTTTTAATGCTTTGAAACAATTGAATGTAGTTCACAGCAGATTTGAGGTGTTTTTTGCATTTTGAAACTATTTTGACATATTTCGTTATATTTTAAAATTGTTCTGATCCATTTTACTGTTTTCTCAAGTTGTTTCGATATACTTCGCATATTTTATAGTGTTTTAATGTTTTTTTGTGTATACGTACATTTTTATTTAAGTATTTTACCTTACTTCGCATATTTTATTTAAATTTTTTAAGTTATGATTTCAAGAAATTGGTTCCTGCGGCTTTTCTTTCCGTCTTCTGAAATTTTGAGTTATCGCAATGAGCTTTACTGTGCTTTATCATTTTTAAGTAAAATATTTTTTAAATCTGCTTTTCTTTTTTAACCAGTTCAGATATACATCCAAGTACCTATTTTTTGCTAATGGTATAATGGCTTCCTTTCAGCAGTTCCCCTCGCCACATCATCACCCAATTTTTCATACGTCGCCCCAATTCTTATTACCGCTGTACGAATGCGAATTCTCATTAGTTCGCAGCCTATTATCGACGGCGGCTCTAAATGTCACGAACAGAGTGTGATGTGATGACGGGGGCAACGGGGTAGTCATATCACGTTTCTGAGGGCGAACCGTGGCAGTGACGGCCGTACGTCTCGACGCTGACAGCGGGCTGTAATTAAGTGGCCGTAGGTCCAAACAGCCGAAGGCCCGCCGCGGCCGCCTGTGATCCACTATTCACTTAACTGGAATAATGATCTGTGCATTGCAAGGGCATGAGGATGCTCTGATTGGGGCGGAAACAAAAATGTGTTAACTGTAAGACCCCCACTGGTTAGTGAACTCGAGATTTCGTTTAAAAAGTTTGAAGGAAACTCTAGATGTTGGTGCTTTTTGCGTTACCTTGGAATATACTTGCAGAATAAAATAAAACTTTGGTTTCCAAGTTTGTTTCTGATATTTTGAACCAAAATGAACAAGTAACCTTCAAAAACTAGTACCAGGTTGAATTAGAACAAGGAATAAAAGGACGAAATGTAAAGAGGAACTCATTGCTCTAAAAACACTATTAAAGAGATGACTGAAAAGATCACATAAAACAGCATTCTTAGTAAATATGTTTGATGATTTGTGCTTTACACTTTACGACTGCTTGTTTGTATGTTTGTCGTCCATCTAAATAACATTTCAGGTAAACTACGGAAAATCTGTATTTATATACAACACTGTACTATGATGTCTTAGTATTCTTGGGGAGTAGAAGTTGCCATTGTGCCACTTTTGAAATATGCACGTATTTATCATGATTTTATTTGTTAGACCAGTACTAAACCATCAAAGGAATTGTAAATCCTTGACAGAGATGACGAATGAACATTATTGGTACCAATTGGTATTGTTTCAGACAGCAGACTTTTCTATACTTTTCTATGAATAAATTCTTTCCGGGTCTTTGGATTCTATCTATTCACATACTGGCAGTGCATTGAGAAAAATTAATGTGGTTAGACAACAGCCATAGATTCCTGAGGAAGAAACAATTCAGTTTCAGTAAATTTCAGTAAACTTACCTTAATCCAAAAATGCTTCAGTCAGCTTAGACCTTCATATGCAAAGCGACGCATGTTGATAGGGAGTTACCAGTACCTGGAATAGTAAGGCACCTCATTCTGAACATTAGTGTGATACACTACCAGTAGAACTTGACAAGCAGGCCCGGATTGGGCCGGCGAGTTACCGAGTAAAACTCGGTGGGCCGGTCACTTCGGGGGCCAGTTAGCTCCAGTGTATACCACTCTTTAAGTTTTTAATATAATCAAATAATATAATAATAATCAAGGTCCTAAATAATTATTAATTTCATAAGCATTTACCATGTTATTTCCCGCCCCCGCCCCGCCCCGTTATAAACAGATTTATTGCGTCGCGTATAATACACAAAATCGTCCACTGGGAAGCAGCTAAGAATCAAAATGGGATACTTTAAAAACAATTATAAGTGATTCCAATTTCGAAGTTGAAGTTGTTGATGTTGACGAGCATAATGGAAACACAAATTCAAAAATTGAATGCACGAGAACTTGCCAAAACTGCGTTATTTGCTGTTTTTCGGTGCTGATAAAGTATAGGCTACATACGTTGGCATACTCCAACTTATATTGGGTATATAAGTATCTGTTGACACTTTCATGTACCCAAGTCAGATGCGAGACAACGTTCTCCAAATTAAAATATATATTTAAATAGATTAAGAAATTGCTTGTCGCAAGAGCACTTAGAGGCGTTTTTATTTATGTCTGTAGAAAAGGATATTCTTATAGATTTAGAAAATAATGAAATTATTGATGAGGTTGCTCAGAGAAGTTCCAGCCTTAAAAATTTATTATTATTTTAGTTAGGTACTAGGCATTTTTGTATTGAATCAACTTTATTTAGTATTTAGGTTGTTTCTTTTAGTTTAGTCTTTGTTTGTTTCTTGAAATTTTTATGGCATAACTGCTTATTAACACGTTAATAATTTCTTTAAGTGTTTTTTTTTTTTCGTTTTTATTTGCTATTAGTTGGCAGGGTTTACTTAAAAATCCGCTTTTATCCGATAAATGATCTCTCTCTAATGCTTTTTCCAAAAATTATTCTTGTGTAAGTCTATATATTTGTACAAATGGACTTTTTATTGAAATTCTAAGGTGCCAGGAGAAAGCGTGACCTTGAAAATTTTGAAAATTTTCGCCTGCGGCGCCATTACAAAGCCACTAGTGGGCCGATATAAAAAATCGAACTCGGGCCGAAAAAAATTCCCAATCCGGCCCTGTTGACAAGGAAGTAATAAAGACTCTGGTGAGCGTAAAATCACCTGTAAGCTGGTATGAAATTGCTTTCAAGGTCTTCTTGCTCTGGCTTTCTATGATGAAATACCACTCAATTGGGTACCAGGCATAAAAGAATATTAGACAATGAAGAAGCAGGAAAGGCATCTGCAAGAACTTTTAGAGTTCCTGAACTTTTGGAGTACCAATAACACCGGTGAATATCCATAAATGAGAGGATGGATGGAACTACAATACCGGTCACACGTGGAGCCACAATAAAGACTTCTGCAATTTAGCAGAAGTCAAATTAGCAAGTTATTGGGTTGCTAACTGGTCGCTGTAACTGAGAAAACACATCTTCATACTATGGTACATATAATGACAAACACGTATTGTAAACTATATAGTGAAGAGGGTAAAATAGTACCTATATAGTCTTCGAATGTGAAGCACTGAGGCATTGGACTTTCTGGAAAGCTACAAGGACATTTTTCACAACGAATATTTTGGGCAGATACTTTTAAACCCGATGAAGACAAAAGATCTGTTCACTTAGAACAGCAATTCCCAACAATTTTCGTTTGCAGATCGGATCGTCAATCAACGTAGCATTTTTTTTGCGGACGGGTAAGCAAAAACATTAATGAAAATATATTGTAAAATAACTCATATAGCAATACATAAACTTTTACCCCAAGAAGAAGTATAAGATCAATATGAAATGCTTACAAGCAAATTGTTTTTTTATCATTGACAATTATTATTATTTTCATAATTTTACACATAGTTGCAGAAGCTTTCCTTTTCGGTTACCTTCAGTGAACCATTGAACCCTACGTTAACTCCAGAATAACACAAATTAAAAAAAAGTCGTACATTAAAATTTTGAAATATTTCCCTATACTTCTTAGGGTATACAGTACCTATCAATGCCTTCAGTACCTTTCTGCTTTTTCATCTTTGGTCCAAAACGGACACCCATCGACCCACATCCGTCAATAATGAGAAGTGTCTACGTGAACGACAACCGGCTCGTCCTTCGTTGGGATTCCGTAAGGGGGCGCCGCGTCAAACGCCGCAAAAAGACGAAGTGGGCGCAATAAACAATCGCGAAATTAGCCTCATTATTCAACGTGTCAAACGCGGCGATATTTTTAAGGAAGATTAATCGTCCCGGTGGCGTGAACGCAGCCGTTCGTATCGCCGGCTCTGCCCGGGCGGCAGCGAGCGGCATTTGTTTCGCGGCGCTACGCCCCCTTGTAGTTTTGGGATATCGCCGGGGCGTAGATGGGTTCAATGAAATTTGAGGTGACGCGCGTACAGGGTGTCCAAAACGAAACCGAATCACACCGAAATGTAAATTTTGTAAAGGCAAATATTTTTTTAGATAATATACAGTTATAATGGATCCAGTCACATCTTCCAGCTTTTGATATTGTCTTTTTAAAATGTTTTTTTTTTAAAGTTGGATGTTTATATATTTATTCAACACTTGTATATAATGATATTATAATTTATTTGGTTTTAAAGAAATAATGTGGCCTATAAGTCACTATAGTGATATAACTAGTGACTTATAGAAATCATAAAAAGACAAATGTTTGGTTTATTTTTCTAGTTTTTATTAGAAATCCAATTTGAAACAGTAATAAGTCAACAGATACCCTAAAATGCTACAAACTTACAATCTATCTACTTTTAATATTATCATTAACATTTATGGTAAAGCCGTAATTTGATCCCAAAGGATTATTGAAATCATTTTGTGATTGCGGTAAATTTATAGGACAGGTTGCCCCTTTGCTTGTGCTTGCTTCAGGAGTCTGCACCCCTTGTATCTTTTTAGCAATATCAATTTTGCTGTACTTCCATCCAAGGTGGCGTTGTAGATGCGCGACGCAAGTCATGCCCTGTATATAAATTAGAATCTGTCAAGCCCAAAAATCGCGCAACAACATTAGGGATTTTTGATAGCTTATTAATACCAACATATTGACGCATTTTCCCTTTTGAAAATTGCAAAAGAACCTTTTATGCTGCACATTTTGAGGCCTTAGCTTAGAATATTTTCTAATTAATTCAATTGGATTAACACAAAATCCTTCATCTAACACAACGAAGCTTCTTGGTTTGTTCTTTTTAATATTTGAAAGCATGATGTGGATATACTGTCCTTTGTCCTCTATATTGACTATGTTTATATGGGTCAATTCTTCGTAACATCAAGCGCCTAAAACTACTAATATCAACGCCACATAAAAATAACAAATTTAATAAATATAACTTAGTTAAACTATTCAGTAGAACCTACCTTATTTATAAGATGATCTTCGTCTAGGGCTTCAAGCAAAAATTGTTCGATTTGTTCTCTTTCTGAGACCTTGGATTTTTTTGGTTGAAAATGTTTGTGCTTAGAGCTTAGACTTTAGAAATGCCACTAGTGTTCCGAATTTAGAAATTTCAATGTTCCTGTAAACTCTCAAAGTTGACTTCAACATGGAATATTTAGTCCACAATGTGGATGGAGCTAATTTAAAAAATAAGCCAGCAAGACATCTTCAATCTCGAAATTCCTTCAGTTCTTTGTTGTATATGGATTTTGATTTCTCTGGAATGATGCTTCCAGTCGCCGCATTAGCTTTTTCTAAAATTTCAGATGGAATTTCCACATTTTCTATTTTTTCAGTCTTGATTTTAGGATTTCAACGTGATTTCAACTCAAAAATATTGTTTGTTTACCGACAACTCTTGGTTACAGACACAATTTAGGTTGACCGTCGCATCCTTTGTAAAATTTAAAAATACCTACATTCATTTCGTTAAATTACTTTTTCTGGCATGGACAACTTGAAATTTTAAGTTACTTTTATTTATTATTAAAACGAAATTCTATGAAAGTGTTGGATAAAATTTTGTATGGCACTCGTGTGGGAAAATTAGCACAGCTAAACATTTCCCAGCGTGACTTATACAGGGTGTTTCATAATTGGATGTCAATATTGAAGGGTGTTAATCTGTGCGTGATTTTAAGACAAAAAGTTCATATAAACATATAGGTCCGTTTTCGCTTTATTTTTGATATACAGGGTGATGAATATCTGTTTGTAAAATTGTTTTTTTTTAATAACTCCAAAACTAAATTAGATAGTTTTATAAAACTTAGTATGTGTAAACTAGGTGCAGAGACACGTCTTTTGCATAATAAACGAATTTTCATTTTTAACCAGTGGCGTCCCAATTAACTTCAACCTCATTATTTTGAATTAAAAAAATGATACGCCACTGCATTTTTGAAAAACAAAAATTATTGTATAAATGGTGCTTTATTTTGTAATAAAAAAGATCTCTTGAGTTTTTTTCTTATCTTGCACTGTTTTTTAGTAAAAAAATAAAGAACAACATACTAACCCACATTGAGCCAAACAGAAAGCATGATATAAAGATTACCTAGTAGGCTGTGGTTGTTGATTACTGTTGTGATTTATTAATTTTGACAGTTCAGTTCATTCAACTCAATTTTGATACTTAAAATACCTGTACAGTGTTATTTGATAATGGTTGAGTTTACTAATCAAGAGTTGGCAGACATTCATTACATGTATGGCTTGGCTGATGGCAGAGCGCCAGAGGCTAAACGATTATATCAAGAGCGTTTCCCGAATAGAGTCACACCAGATAGACGAACATTCTCAAACATACATAGAACGTTGGCTGAAACAGGTACTTTTAAGCCAAATAATCAATTAAAAGGTGCCCATCGGACTACTAGAACTCCAGAAGTTGAAGAAGCAGTTTTAAATTCAATTGATGAAAATCCTAATATTAGCACTAGACAAATTGGAAATAACTTGAATATCTCGCACATTCTAGTTTGGAGAATTCTTCACGATTTTCTGTTATACCCGTATCATATTCAACGGGTCCAAGCCTTACTTCCTCGAGATTTTCCTTTGCGAATCAACTTTTGTCAATGGTTTTTGGAGAAAATTGCGCAAAATCCCTTGTTTGACTGTGAAATAATGTTTACAGACGAAGCTAACTTCTCTAGAAACGCTATAAGAAATTTCCATAACAATCATGTTTGGGCCGAAGAAAACCCGCATGCAATTGTGAACTTTAACAATCAAGAACAATTTTCCGTGAATGTTTGGG
>NW_019417004.1:149389-197356 GCF_000390285.2 Anoplophora glabripennis | reverse complement strand
TACACTTGCTGCAACCACCAGATAAACAAATTTACAACGACTAGTTGGCGTCGGTTTTCATGTCAACGTTTGACAAATCTTAAATAGTAGTAGTGCAGTAGTGTCAAAATGCCGTTTAGATTTTCAAACCAAGAAATAGCGGATATCCATTTTGTGTATGGATTTGCTAATGGAAACTCAAGGGCGGCTGCCAGAGAATACAGAAGGAGATATCCGCAGAGACCACATCCTAGTCGTAATGTGTTCACAAGAATTCACCAGCAATTAATGGAGAATGGTTTAGGAAATTTACATGGAGATCGAAATAATGCCAATCCAAACCAACAGCAAAGAAGAATTTCTCGACTGATATTAAATGAGTTTGACAGAGATCCAACAACAAGTTCCCGTATAGTTTCTCGTATTATCCGCACATCTAAATCCAATGTACTTCGTACTCTCAGAAGGGATCACAGGCGTCCATTTCACCTACAACCTGTTCAAGGCTTACATCCAGGAGATGAAGAGAAAAGACTGACTTTTTGTCGGTGGGTCCTTCGCTCAGTTCAAGAAAACAGGGATTTTTTGAACAACATACTGTGGACTGACGAATCCTGCTTTACCCGTCGCGGTATAGTTAATTTCCATAATCAACATGTGTGGTCACATGAAAATCCTCACGCCATTAGACCACGAAATTTTCAAGTTGAATTCAGCGTAAATGTTTGGATAGGGATTTACAACAACAATCTGTTTGGACCCTATTTTTTACCTCGACGCTTAAACGCAGAAAACTTCTTACAGTTTTTAGAAACGGAACATCACAATATGTGGGATGAAATACCGATAATTTTAAGACAGACTTCATTTTTTCAGCTCGACGGTTGTCCCGCTCATTTTGGCAGAAATGTTAGAAATTGGCTAAATAATAACTTTCCGGACAGATGGATTGGCAGAGGGGGTCCAGTTCCATGGCCACCACGGTCTCCGGATATTACCGTGTTAGACTTCTTTGTGTGGGGTTTTTTAAAAGAGAAAGTTTATGCAACCCCCGTGAACACACAAGATGAACTTATTACTCGTATAAGAAATGGTTGTAATGCAATAATACCGCATCTAATTAATTTAAATAGATGTATTGTACGTAGGTGCGAGTTGTGCATTGAAAATAATGGTTCCCATTTTGAACAATTTTTATGACTGTTTTTGTTGATAATTTTAATTAGTTTAGTTTTTGGTATTCATTGTGAAAATAAAGTTGTTAATACACGGTGAAAATCTAAACGGCATTTTGATACTACTGCACAGAAGACAAGTCTATTTAAGATTTGTCAAACGTTGACATGAAAACCGACGCCAACTAGTCGTTGTAAATTTGTTTATCTGGTGGTTGCAGCAAGTGTATCTGGTATGCAGCTAACAAATAATAATCCATTTGAAGGAAAACACTTTGAAAAGTTTTAAAGTAATTTATTATTTATTAAACGGTGCATCGTACAAAAAAAAGTCAAGAGAGTTTTTTTCTACCAAATTGAACGAGGAATTCAAAAATAACATTAATTTTTAGAAAAACCAGGGACGTACCATTTTTTTATTGGAAAATAGTCACTAACGATCCGCTACTCGCGCCACTGGTGACAGTAAAAGAAACTTTTGCATTGCAAAATTTAAGTCTTCCATTGCTATTGACACCTGTCAAATTTCATTTAATTATCTTAAGCGGTTTAAAAAAAAATGTATTTTTCTATTTTTCAGAATAAACTTCAACACCCTGTATTTTCGTAACGAAGCAATTTTGGACTATTGTTTGTATAGCAAACTACGGTTATTTTTGGACGTAGAACATACCCTTAAAGTTTGTCACGAAAAAGCTGGTCCACCTTGTATACCGTAACAAACTAGTACCATAAATAACTATATATTATATTTCAGTAGCATGTTTTTATTACAGTTTTCGGTTTCATGTGAAAGTAAGTAAACAGAACATTTATTTCTGAAACACCCTGTATAATGGTACTAAAAATAAGCCATTACGATAGCCTTAAAGTTCTTATTAATAATACATCCCATCAGGTGCTTCTAGAGAGAGTTGCCAAAATAGATATTACAAAACTAATGCCGAACACTCAGCTTGCCGAGTAATTTACTTCATTTGTTTGCAGGTCCCGATGGAATCCGCGAACCCCCCTCCACCCGCAAAAAAGACCGGCGTTTAAATGACAATTGAGTGATAAAAGAGCAGGTGACAACGTCGATATAGGTGGCTGTGGATGGGTGGGTAAATACAGGCAGATGTGGCCATTCGTGTTTACAAGTGTATCGTATATCATAAAGTGTTGTTTTGTTTCTCTTGTAGTTCGCGGTGTACACAAGTTTGCAGATGGCGTACAATATACACCGCGTGCAGCGCGATATGGGCGGAATAAGCTTTAGTTTGTGCAGATAACAGATAATTAAAGCGGAGTGCGGTATTGTCGGAGTATGTGGGTGATAAAATAGATTCGCAAGTTACGACTGCAATAAACAATATTGCAGGCGATCGTTGGCGAATGTATTGTTTTTTATATGCGTTTAAAGGGAGACGAGTTGAATATACAGGATGATTCAGAACTTATCCAAAAAGAAAATTTTAATGTACAGAGAACTCTTACAAATACAATTTTGTAAAAGAAAATTAAAAAGGGCAGTTCTAAAATGATTTAAAAATACACTTCCGCACGGCACTGGAAACTGGTCCACTGTAAAACCAGACCTTGCGCAAAATAAAAAATTAAGACAAAAAATTGAAAAAATTTCTTTCCCAAGGAAAGAAATAAATAAAAATTTATAACACCTATTTTATATCAGTAAATTCAACTGCTTTTGTCGCTATTGTTATTAATTAATAGAATTAATTTGTGGTTTTAATTAATAAAAAAATTCGCTGATGTTACTACAACGGTTCAAAATTTTGTCCACTAACGTGTAAATACATTTGGGC
Organism: Anoplophora glabripennis; assembly: GCF_000390285.2. Taxonomy (NCBI): domain Eukaryota; kingdom Metazoa; phylum Arthropoda; class Insecta; order Coleoptera; family Cerambycidae; genus Anoplophora; species Anoplophora glabripennis. Next base: position 194,397 of record NW_019417004.1, on the reverse strand, counting down.
GCGTCTTACATAGTTTATACAGTTTCTGTAGATAGTAAACTATCGGATCATTCTGGTATATATTTAGCTGCAAACGTTACTTATGTCAAGCCTACCCTAACACATATATACCGACCTATATCTGAAAGTAAGCTTGTAAATTTAAATAATTATCTTGAGAATTTGAATTGGAACTTCATTGAGGATGATACTTTGAATATTAATGCGCGTTTTGATATTTTTATTAAAGTAATCACTGACGCTGTAGATAAATTTTTACCATTACAAACTAAACCAATTAAAAAAATAAAAGTTTTCAGTTATTGTGGTTTAATAAAGATTTGAGACAAATGCGTGATCATTTACATTTTCTTCACGATCTCTATAAAGGCAGGCCCACTGTGGCGAATAAATTAATTTATAATAATTACCCATCTCAATATCGCAAAAAATCTGTGAATGTAAAAAGTTGTCTAATGATAATTTTATCCGTAATCATAGAAATCCTCAAAAAGCTATTTGGAATATAATTAATGGGTTTAAAAATGATAGAGGAGTCAATTCCTCGTTAATTGCATCGGAGGAATTTAACAACTATTTTGTTGATATTGCTGAAAATATTATAAATAATTTGCCTTCTACTAATTTACATTTTACTGATTATTTACATAGAACGTTACATTATAGAAATTTCCGTTTTGTAGAAGTGTCTCCGTGGGAAGTGGCTGATGTAATTTTAAATTTAAAAAATAAAAAATGTATGGATGTTTATAATTTTAACACTCAATTATTAAAAAATATTATGAACGTGATATTAATTCCTATCACTAATTTATTTAATAGTAGTATCATTGCTAATATTTTTCCTGAATCGTTAAAAATATCAAAAGTTGTACCTATTCATAAAAAAAATGACATAAACGACCCTTCAAACTATAGACCTATTTCCGTGATACATTATTTTGGCAAAATTTTTGAATGTCTTTCAAAATGTCAACTTGTAAATTATTTTGAAAGTAATTCGTTATTTAATCCTCATCAATATGGCTTTCGTAATAGCTGTTCCACCACTTTAGCTATAGACAAATTGATTGAATATATAAACGAGGGTTTTGAAAAGGGTGAATATGTGTGCTCTCAGTTTTTGGACTTAACAAAGGCATTTGATTGTGTAGCACATAATATTCTCATTGACAAATTAAGATTATATGGGTTTACACTCGATAGTCTTGAGTTGATGAGATCATACCTCACAAATCGTCAGCAATTTGTAATTCATAATAATATAAAATCTAGTTTGAAAAACATTAAGCATGGCGTACCTCAAGGTTCTATACTGGGACCAACTCTGTTTTTGATATATACAAATGACATCACCAACTCCTTAAATATGAGTATGTTAAATGTACTTTTTTCTGATGATACTAGTGTATCAATAAAAAATAAATGCTTGAATAATTTGTTGGAAGAAATCCCTCAGATGCAGTTAAGTGTGGAGAACTGGTTTACAAGTAATAAACTTTCTTTGAATAGGACAAAGACTGAGACAATGATATTCACCTTACGAGAATTTGATAACGGCGCAGAACTGGATCACGTTAAATTCCTTGGAGTTTACCTAGATTCTAAGTTGCTTTGGGAACAACATACAAACTATATCTGTAAAAAGATGTCAAAATATATGTATTTACTACGAAATCTTGTGGGTAGGGTATCGTTGAGTACTCTGAAAACAGCATATCACAGTTTTATACACTCTAATATATCCTATGCTATTTTTGTGTGGGGACATGCTACCTCTAATAGGGATGTGTTCGCACATCAAAGAAGGCCCATTAGAATTATGTTAAGTTTGAGTTACAGGAGCGACTGTAAACAGCATTTCATTTCTTTAAATATACTTACTGTTCCCTGTATATATATATATATATATATATATTGCAATGCTTACTATATGTCATACAAAACTTAACAAGTCTTTCAACTAGAAATCAGCTACACACTCATAACAAGAACTACTACACTAGAACAAAGAATAATTTAACTACTAACTATTTAAGACTAAGTAAGACTAGAAATGGTACAGGTTATATAGGAATACGTCTTTATAATGCCCTACCAATCCACATAAGGAATCTCAATTCTAATCAATTTAAAAATTGAATAAAAAAATTTCTTTTAAGAAATGCATTTTATGATATTGAGCAGTTTTTTGACAGTGACTTTAATCATTTGTGAGTTCCGAGCTATTGTATTTGTTTTTAATATTGTTTTATCTGATTTTATTTATTCTGTTACAATCAATGTCAATTTTAATCTGTATTTATATTTTACTAATTTTAGGATTATGTATGTATCTGTATTTGTAACTGTGTTGTAATTTGAAAATATCAATATTTCTTTTCTGACGTGTGTAAACACTTTGTGTAATAACACGAATCAATAAAAATGTAAAATGTAATGTAAAATGTTGTCTTGCTTGACCATAACACAAATGCTTCACCATAACACAAATGTTATCTTGCTTCACCATAAATTAAAACGATATCCATCAACTCCGAGTTACACGTAAGCTATTTTTGACACTTGAAAAACTAATGTAAACACTATCGCAAAAATGTTAATCGCTTAAAGTCACGTGGAGAGAGAGCGCATTGCACACAGCGCACAACGCGAATGACGCTAAGGGTTGAAAATACTACAATTTCAATAATTTTTTTCTCAGACACTAAGAATTTTATAAAAAATTTTTTTTACGATATTCATTCCATTTTTCACGACGTATCCATTCCCAATTATTTTTTTTTGGATAAGTTGTGAATCACCCTGTATGTAATTCCTGATAAAATGCAATATGTATTGGTGGTGATCCACAACTTATCCAAAAAACTATGGGATTATGTGCCATCAAAAAAGAAATAATATAAAATGTACAGACTTACAGAAAAAACGTTTGAATCTTACCTAAACTAACCTTACCTAATATCTCTAATAACAAGGACGATACGGACAAAAGGGTATGCTAAAAATAAACTACACTTTTTTAGACTAGACTTATTATTAGAAATACAGTAGAACCCAATTATCCGAACTCCAACTATCCGGATCGCCAATTATCCGGATCGCATCCGACTTCCGAAAAACGCTCTTAGAGACAGACCTTCTAAAATAAAAAAATAAATATACGCAGAAGATGAGTCATCAGCTCGCGCGCATTGTTGTCTTTGTCGGTGCCAGTCAGTCAGTGCGCCTAAGAACTAACACTTATGTGTACAGTACTGTACAAAATGTAAAAGTACTGTCCAATATGTATATTGTTGTAAAATATAATTTTGCCAATGTTTGGGTTAGTGTTGTGTGTTGTGTTTTTTGTTTTGTTTTTGTATTTTTTTATTTTTGTTAACTGCAGATTGTTCAATACAAATCTTTATGTGTTTCACCTTATACTCTATCTTATCCCTTGCCAGCTGATGTTAGATGCTTGTTTTATTAGTAGAGACCTCACAATCAGGAGTCGGTTCTATAATTTTTAATACACAAACAAGTACAATGCAACACTTCAGAAAAAATAGAGTTTTAACTTTAATACAATCTTTATTCAAATTTTTGTGGTATTACTTGAAACTTGCAACTTGTTAACTCAAAATTGTGAATAGCTTCCTCTCTAGATACTATTTTTTTTATTTTTATAACAATAATAAAGAATATTTTATTAATTTTATTGCCTTTTCTATTCTAATACAATCACATACAATACAAGGATTGTTTTTCATTCAATAAATTTACTTTACTAGTAATTAATTTAATCTATTCAATTTGAAACATTCTCCTTGTATTGCATTTTGTCTATCGTACAGGGGCATAATTTCTTATTTACTGACAAAATTCAACTCTAATTATACATGACTGTCCCTTTTCATAATTTTGTTCGAACTCGTGAACTTTGTGAAGTTTTTAAAACTATGATTGATTGGCCTGTATTTATTTTGGTTCAGGTAAGTCCTATAGTTTATTATGAATCCTTTTTCTAAGGTTTGAGGCGATATAAAAGTATTATTTATAGGTTATAGCTATCAGTTTTGTTTATAGTGCATTTTATTTTTTATTTTAGGTACCTAGTATTTGCTAACTTGCATTTTTCCTTGTTGGAAACTACGTAGATGTCCTACATACCATTTTTGGGGCCACTGGAAACCTCTATGGACTGCTTACAACTGGTAACGGAAATTTTTTCTTTGATGGCAAATTTTTTTCTCTTGACTTTGAGAACAAACTATTAACTTTTCTGGTGAGTTTATTTTCTTACTTGACTGTTTCTTTCTTGTGCTAATTTAAAATTTATTGGAGCTGTCTCTCGACACTGTGTTCTCCAAAAACCCAAGCTGTAACCAATCAATAAATTTTTGTTTTTTCATCTTTCTGGATTATTCTGTTTCTATTTTTGCTTAAGGTCTCTTCACAGAATTTTCAGTCCTTGGATGTTCTTTTTTAAAACACTTTTCCACAACACTTCTTACGACTAATACATTTTTTTTATAAATATCCTTTTATTTTTAACATATAATTCTATAATTAATTACTAAAATATTCCTTATTTTGTTTTTTTATAGGTCATCTCCAGGTACTTGTAAAGCCAACTTTAGTTTTGACATTTGTGAAAATTATAATTTAATTTGACAATTGATAAAAAATTTCATACTATAACTTAACTTGAATTGAGACATCTTCTATACATTTACTCGTCTTTCCAGGCTATGTATACCAGATTCATCTATAGATATTGAGCTTTTATTTGATATACGTCACTCTAGGTTTAAATTCTGTTCTCTCTATGTACTGAGTGTTAACAAGTGTCGATGTCATGCATTTTATAAAAAATTTATTTTGTACTTGTGTACAAATTGTAAAAATTGTAAAAATTAACATTATTTTTTTTATACTATGTGCTATCCATAATTATTACTAGTTTTATATTCAGAATATTTATATTAACAATTTTATACTATTTTGTTGTTGCTATAATAATAGTTAAATTTTTATACGAGCCCAATGTTCGGTCAGGCAATTTTTCATTCGAGTCTATATATGTGAACATTTCCAATTCGTTACAATATATATACAAATTTATGTATGTACTTTTTTATCTATATTTTTACTTGATTTATCACATTATCCGGATATCTGATTATCCGGATCGAGTCCGGACCCAATTAATCCGGATAATTGGAGGTCTACTGTAGATCTATCAACCCTTCATCACCGTGGTGTTAAGAAATTGTTGTATCCAAATAGACGGACTACTGTCTCAAAAAATATGTCGCAAGTTAAACAAGATTGTGACCGATGTATTTGTTGAATTTTAAATCACCAAAGTAAGATTTCAATTATTTACAGTTTTTTTCATAATACCTATATAGGGGGAGCCAAGAAATTTAACCAGCATCAAAATATATTACAACCATAATACGGCACATATGTGGCATTTCAATATCTGATTTAGTAGAAATTGTTAATAAAAAATTAACCGAAAATACAAGCGGAAGCGGATAAACTAAATAAAGTTGTGTTGTGTTCGCTAACTAAACGATTTCAACTGACGTCACCGAGAATTCTAGCCATGGGGCCTTGCTGTGTGGTATTATAGGTTTAACATGAAATGTTATAAGTAGCTGACTTACTTAAAGTAAATTATTGTTCAAATAAATGACCCTGTATACGATTTCCTTTAAATTTATCGAGTAAGCACATATTGTAACAAAGGTTACAATGTAAAATAGGTCACATTACATGCAATACGGCTACCACTGCATGATGGCACGCCATGCAGCAGCAAACAGCGAGACCTTACAAGTTTCTAGCGTGCTTCCTTTCCCGTGTGCGGCACTAAAAAAGATTCGCATGCATTCTGTAGTTTCTACGAAATTGAGTTCTTTTCACGAGCGTGTCTGCCAGCGAGAGCTGAATTCCGTTTGAAGTCGAAAACGTAGGAAGAAGAGCGGAAAGTTCTTTCTTTATTTACGTAGTTTGGATGCAGGCTCGACCGTGCAGACGACGCGGCCAAAGGTGATGTAATTTTCCGGCTTCTTGGGCTAGAGAAAGGGGCACTGAAGCTGTTTAAATATTAATATCGAATGCAAAAGCAAAACTATTTCAGTTTTACGTTCTTGGAAAACTTACTTATGTATTTATCTATCCATTAGTTTATTTATTAGTCCGAAAGATCCCCGCAATGGATATAAAGCACGATAGCAAAAACAGGGAACAGCGAACACGCAATAACACATAAATAAATACATATACAGGGTGCGACTTCGAATGCGGGTCATATTTATACAGAGGTTCCCTTTGATCTTTAAAAATACATGAGAAGTTTGTTTTATGAAATTCTTTTGCGAAAACTAGGTCTTTTTCATAATTTTCGTACCCGCCTCTGGGCAATTGGGAGGTAAGATTAATAGTTTTCAAAATACAGCGAGTATTAATATTGGGGAGTTTCATTACAACGTGGCAACAGCGATTAACTAAATGCTACACAGCTGATGCAGACCACGTGTGTACGTGGCAGACTTGTCCTGGAATAACAAAAATATAAGCAACTATTATTGTGAAACATTTAGTAAATTTCAAGACAATTGTTTTCCAGTTTTTAAATAAATAAAATAAAATGTATCGATTTTATAGTACGAAGATAGTGTTGTGCTTAAATTTTAGCTCGAATTTTAGTAATTATGAATCTCTTAAAACGGGAACTTAACTTTTAATCAAATTATGAATTTGAAAAATATATCGCACACTCGCTGGAAAACACCTCAAGAAAAGGAAATATGTAGTGGTACGCAAACAACAGTCAGACACTGTCCAGTTCCAGATACCAACTGAATTGCGTATTGCTGGACAGTACCTCGTGTTAACCGCCTCGCCGTTGTCACATTGCCCGATATCAATTTTATCGAATTTTAAATTTATTACAACGCTAATTATTTTTTAGAATTAAGCATAAAGAAGTTCAAAAAAATGATAAACATTGTATTTTATGGAATATACAAAAAATCGCCGATGTTTTGAAATTTTTCACCGAAGTTGCGAAATTTCAACCGCCCAGCCGTCCGGATGAGATCAACTTTGAGAGTCCTCCGTTCTGTCAAATGACGATGACAGTGTTCCCTTCCCCCGTTATTGCCGACGAGAGCCAAGAGCGGAGAATTTTTCGACACACTTTCGAAAAAGTGTTAAAAAAATCCACAACCAGATGACTTCAAAATCACATTCCCACAAGGTCTTAGGATCGGTATCAACACCACTAAGTTTCAGACCTACAACTCCATAGGGACGACCGTACTAGCCAAGAACGCAACCAGAAACTGCTGACACTAACCGAACCGTGTAACAGGCCACCACGCTCAATCCACCCCTATAGAGTGCGAACATCAACCCTGGGTTGGTGTTTAATCAGCGCATAGTATCCCTGGCCAGAGCATGTACTCGACAAACAAATACAATTCGCATTTTATCAAGCATTAACTAAAGCTGATATATGTGAAACCGTATTTTCGAGTTATAATTTCTCACAAAAAATTATCGAGACCGAGCGCAACGCTCTTATTAACAGTCGCTCAAGCTGCATCTAACCAGTACAAAGACAGTAATAGTAATTTTTAGAACTAGGACCCGCCAGTACTATACAGGGTACAATAAAAACTCGTTACACAAGCGTTTTCTTGTACTACAAACTTTTCCTAAGGCAAGTGTCGGTGCCTACAGTACGTCTCAAGACCAACCAAGAAACTCAAATTAGAACGTGGATCATCCACCTGAAGCAGATCGAAGCCACATAAAGTTAAGGAAGGATGAAAGTAGGTCAACTCCACCGAGAGCCGACCAAAAAGAACAAAATCTGCACTGTGGCGCCCAACTTGGGGCCCTGGCAGAAGAAAGACGACCAACCTATGTAAATCCCCCCATGATACAGTTGGTCTGCTCGTAGATTTTCCTTTACGAACGCAGTGTTTGGTTCTGAATTTTCTGTGTTTTAACGTAATCTTGATCTTATCGTTTTAGTAATTTTTAAGTTTACCAAAATTTAATTGCAAGCGCGAAGGAAATAAAATTAGTGTTTCAAACAAAATTACTGGTTAGTTGGCTTGTAATCATTTATGAGAATTGTACTTTAACAAAATTACTGATTACAGTTATAATACTATATTATTCCAACGGTTACAGCGACACCAACGAATCGACTGTGGTAATAAAAATACTAAGTGAACGGGATATAAAATATTTCTAGAAATCGGCACGTATAACCCTTTAAGAGTTCCCTTTATCTACGCCTATGGTTCGTGTAAACACCGTGACAGGTATTAAAGATGTCAGTGGAATGAGAACTGATTGTGTTAAATCACCGGCGTGGGGGCGTTGGAAGGAAATCCGAGCCCAACGACGGCAGCTGACGTGTAGTGCATTAGCGTGGATTCTCTGTGACTGGGCACAGGTGGGCACAGTCGGTCTGCCTCGAAATAATTTGACTGGAGATATGTTTTCCGCATGATGATTAGTTGTCGGACTTATATTGAATCTAGAACTGTCTTCAAGAAGGGTATGAATTTAAATTTATATCTGTTTCTTTCCCTTTTAAGAAAAAAAGGTGCAAAAATTACCACACTTTCCATTCGGGACAGCAAAGCCAGAAAAAACTGTCTTAAACCAAATCGACCGTAGCCAGCGTCAATAACGATGTTCCAAAGAACCCGGAGCTTCAACACGGCGATCCAGATGACGCGGTGCAAAATAGAAAATTTTCACTCATGTTTCCAAAATTTTGCGTCGAGAACCGCACTAAGCAACCTCAGACCGCTCCACATATAGTAGTCGACACTTTTCACTTACCTTTCTAAAGTTTCCGCCGTTGCGCCAAATCTACCCCAATGCAGTAGCCCACAGCCTCAACAGAGCGATTTGGTGGCTACCAAGACAATTTAGGTCCGAATTTAGGAAATTAAAAATTTTCCGAGTACAACGAAATTCGGGTCTAAAGATTCTAGAGGAGGAGAACATCTAGTATAAGAATAATCTAGTCAACCCAAAAAGAGAATACATTCTGGAAATGCTTAAAGGGACGTCGCGTTTCCAGCCAGGGTACAGGAAACCGCACCAGACCGGAGCTCACAAGAGAGACGTACGTAGAAGCTCTCGTGGGTGCGACTGAACGTCTACCCTGGCAATCGGTACTACTTTAAGAAGGCACGGAACCCTTCCCAGTGCTTGCCGCACGAGCAAAATTGTTGTAACTGTACTCTATATGCAAATGTTTATAACCAATATCTATTGTCAAACATATTGTAACATGCCTAAAAGTCAACAAAAACTATAACTATAAAATTCCATATTTGAGTGTGGGTATTTTCTCAAAAAATACCCACACGAGCTTAAAGCTCACACAGCAGGTTAGTCGTATTTACGGCGTAGCGCCTCAAATTGTACCGGGTGGCCAATTAAGAACGGCCGCCGTCCATATCTCAGAAACGAATCATCGCACAGTTTTAGGAAAAAAATGACATTGAGGAAAGTGGCGTTAAAAATCGCTGGAAAATGTTTGCTAGTTTTTAAAATGGCCGCTAGGTGGCGCAACAGCCGCGACTAAATAGAAAACTGGGATTTTCCCCATATTTTACTGAATTGAGGGGTATTGAAAATATATGCAGTGTAATCCTTAAACAATGTTGACTCTTTTTTGTGTAACGCTTATTGTTCTATCTCAAATAATAATATGGTGGGGAAACTTTAAAACAAGTGTTTTTTAAATGCCATTTACTCCAGTTAGTCCTAAGAAAGTTTATCAAATTTGATCTCGTTGCAAAGAGCTTTCTTTAATCTATCGACTGCATTTTAAGATATTTTTATTTAAAGATTACCGCCGCCGCTAGGGGGCGTTATATGACATGCTTATAAATTTCGCATTTTTTTTTAGAAAAATCAAATGGAATGGTATGTTAGTTTTTACACGATGAAATAGAGCATTGAAGGCCTAAGACGTCAGTGAAAACCGCAACTCGATATATTTCGTCTAACGGTAGATATTAGCACATAAAGTTTAAATTATGAATAATAATTATTACATTTGACTATGAAATTGAAGTGGCCGTTGAAAACAAATAAGCTGCGACAATGAGACAATGCAAAATTAATGAGCGTTCAAATAAAAACGTGGTCAAGTTGGTTCTGAAAATTTGGACGTAGGGTGTAGCGTATAGCAAATGAACTTAAACGTCATCTGTCAAAGCGCTATATCGCCGCTATCAATTTGAATATTTTCGTTTTAAAAAGCGTTTAAAATGGTGTTTTCTCAAGAACAAAAAGTGTTTATCATAGAGTCCTACTTTAGAAATGGACGCAAGATTGATGGAATATGGAAGTATTCTATTGAGGAATGTTTCATAGAATTTCAAAATCAATTTCCCGGCGTTGTTGAGTACAAAATTTTTCAAAGTGCAGTTCAGCGTTGTGTTAATGTTTTTCGTGAAACGGGCAGTGTAACAAGAAAAGAAGGAAGCGGCCGACCTAAAAAGCGGACTGAAGAATTAAAAGAAAATGTCCAACAAATAATGGAAAATGCGCCAAGAACTTCTGTACGTGTTTTATCACAAATGGTGGGAGTATCAGTCGGTACCTGCCACACAGTGTTAAAAAAAGATTTGCGTTTGTTCTCCTATCGTTTAACTTGTCAGCAAGAACTTCATGAAGTTGATTTTCCGCGACCGGCTGTATTTTGTGAATGGTTTTTAAACAACTACGGTGAACTTCATAATATCACCTTTTTTTCTGATGAAGCCTGGTTTCATTTAAGTGGTTACGTAAACTCACGGAATATGAGAATGTGGTCTTCTGAAAAACCAGATAACTTTTTTGTCGAGGGCCCTCTACACGCTCAAAAAATTGGAGTTTGGTGTGCTCTCAATCGAAGGAGGATTTATGGACCAATTTTTTTTAATGGTACTCTTACTGCGCAAAGGTATAGAGAAGAAATTATCGCTCCTTTTATTAACCAGCTGGAAGAAAACGAAATTACAAACTTTTACTTTCAACAAGATGGCGCAAGGGCACATACGGCAGGCGAGACGATGAATATGTTGAGGGAAGTTTTCCAAAATCGACTAATAAGTCTCAATGCTGAACATGAATTTCCATCGAGGTCATGTGATATTACGCCGTGTTATTTCTTTTTGTGGCCTTACCTTAAAAACACTATTTTTGAACTGAATATTCCTGATTTAAACCATCTGCAGGCTCGACTTATACAAGATTCGTGAAATTAACAATACCCCGAGCATCTTAGAAAATGTCTTTAATTCTTTGAGGAACAGGTGTGAAAAGTGCTTGGAACAAGGAGGGGGACACTTTCAGCAGCTGCTTTAATTTATTGTTATAACAAGGAGGGCGACACTTTCCGCAGCTCCTTTAATTGTTTGTTATTGTTATCACGATTATTCTTTAAAATAAAGTTATATAGTCATTAACGTTATTGAAACTGACAGCTGCTATACAGCTCGTTGAGAAATGAGGTTAAGTTGGTCGCTATAAGCTACTCCCTACGTCCAATGTGTCAGAGCCAACTTCGGCCACGTTTTTATTTGAACGCTCGTTATAATGGCAAAAAATATTCAGATTGTCATTACCACTTTCCTCAATGTAATTTGTTTCCTAAAGCTGTGCGATGATTCGTTTCTGATATGGCCGATGGCCGTTCTTAGTTGGCCACACGGTATACAGTCATAAAGCTGCCATACACTAGCCTCCTATGAGGCATAAATCCACAATAAATAATTTCACATGACTCGCCCTTAAAGTTATAGCCTGTTTATTAATTGATTTACATTCACTATTGCTTGCAACGAAAATATTCAAACACAGGCTGATTTTTAGTCTAGCTGATGTTTCCAGTCTCAACATTCCAAAACGGATTGTGTCCGTTGAATTTCCATAAATAATTTCGAAAACGTAAATAAAAAACTTATAGAAAGCTCAAAATTATGATTTTTGTTGCTTACATTTCCAGCTTCCACCGGAGACGATCAAGTTGTGACTTGACAGGCCCCTTTCTTGTAAATCCGAATTCGTGCACCTCCCGAATCTCTCTCGAACACAGCCACTGGATAATGAGATAATCCCAGCATCCGCCACGTTCAAAGCGTAGGAATTACCTAAACGTCGCAGAGAGCTAAGGGTGTAACCGCGTGGTAAAATATGCTCGGCTGGAGACAGAAAAGAAGCACGGTCCAGTGCACAAAGGGGGCCTGGGGAGCCTTGTACCGAAGCAGTCTGCCTTTCTGCGGAATCATCCGTTTTAATTTAATAAACAATGGGGGGATTGTGCGGGGCTAACCACGCGTAGAAGCCAGACGGCAATTTTGATCGCGGCGAAAAAACGGGCCGTTCGATTATTCTTTAATCTCTCCAACATTATAAAAGTTTCAATATATTTCGACGTGTTTCGAGATATTCGAAGGGTAAGAGGTTATAGGATTAAGGGTATCGAGGTATTTGTACAATGTATATATGTACAGTATGTTCCCGATAGATGAAACAACTCTTGTAAGAGAACATAATGCTGAAAAATGACCTCATGATTTCAAATCCGCAATATCTGGAAATTTGGAAAATATGTAAAATTTTGTCGTAGATCTATTTTAAAATTTTGATTGATTTTAGATGTTCCTAGTAGAAATTCGACATTAAAGTTTTGCATACATAAATTTTGTTATGGGAAATATTTTTCTTGAGGTCCCTAAATTCTTGGATCGGAATGTTTTATGTATATCACCCTGTACATAATTTATTTTTTAATTTTATTTACTTTTCAGTTTTTTTTGTAGATATGTGTGTGACCTTCCTAAAATATATAACGTGGCAAATATCAACTCACCATCCTACACTTTGTGACTATTTCCCGCATCTATTTCGCCCGTAAATCAAACGGAAGAAAACAAGAATTTAATTAGTGAAAGCGGGGCGTTAAGTCTCCACTTTAATCAAGATGGATTCATTAAATCTGCCGTGATAATTTATTCACGTAACCCAGGTCGTAATTTTTAAACTACGGGCGACTTACGGTTCTGTTGATACAATGTAATTTTATATTTTCTCCAGGATACTCCCCTCGCGAAAATTGAATTGCATTTGTTATTTTTTAAACGAAACTTAAAAAAGAACTAAACAAAGTAAATAAATATAGAAATTAAGCAGTCCGCACCCGGTACATTATATCCGGGGAAAAAACCGGACGTGTATGGGACGCTTTAACACCTTTATATACATACAGATTTTAAAATCACTGATGAATTTTTATTTAAAATGTAAATACCGACATTAGCATTCTGTGTTTCTTTGCAGAAGTCGAATGCCACCTATATTTATGAAGCAGCGGATTAACAATTATGTCTTGGATAATTCCAGCGACCTACTCGATTAATGGCTGTCGCGCAGCACAAACATGCCGTGTTGATGTTAAGTATGTGCATAAAATTATCATGAACACCTTACCTCATCGTAAATTATTATTATGTTATGGTAGCTAATTGTGTAAACAGTCTCGAGCTTCTCCGTTTCATATTTGATGAGAATCCAGGCCGGGTTGTATCAAAATCTGTATTCATTATATTATTCAAGAGTCGTAATTGTTATTGCGCTACAATTTTTTCTGTGACTTACGTGCTATGAAGGTACATGCTATTGCTTCCAAAAAGTAGAATAAAAATACTGTGTAATGTAATCTGTACACTTACGTCATAAACATAAATGTAATTATATAAATACAATTCCCATTAAACTGGAAATTTACATTGAATGAACATGTTTCTGTAAATTTAATGTAATTTTAACTCACGTTTGCTCTAGTAAACTATTAAGTATGTGTTATTTGATATTCGGAAAGATGTAATTATAGATTGAATATCTGTAAAAAGTGTAATCTGAAGTCTATTAAACTACGACGGAGTACTGTACTATTTATTTTCTAACGGTTTCTATGTAGTAAAAGATTATAAATATAATGAATGAATATAATTCGCGATAAACTGAAAATTACAGATGATAAACATGTTTCTGTAAGTTTAATGTAATTTCTCTGTGATTTTACACTTACATGACGTGTTAGATATGGCTTGCCCTTGAAAAAATATTATTAAACATTAAAATTTCACCTTTAATACCTGATAAAATGTATATCGTTTTCAGAATTTTATAACAGATTTAATGTAATAGAAATACTACCAGTTAATGTAATTTTATGTTTATATTACAGATGTAAATGCGATTATACAAATATAATTCCCATTACACTGAAAATTTACAGCGAATAAAAATGTTTCTGCAGGTTTAATGTATTTTTTTTTGTAATTTTACATTTGCGAATTTGTGTGAATTTCTCTTCAAAAAATGTAATTACAGGTATAATGCCTGTAATATCTATTTTATAACGATTCAATGCAGTAAATACATTAAGTAACTGATGTAATTTTACGAAAATGTTAAAAACATGTGGTTATACAAATATGTATAATTTCCATTGGTACACTAAAAATTTGCTGGTTAAACACAAGTAAGTTTAATGTAAGTTTACAGATTCACTACTCGGGAAAACGAGTTGTCTGTTAATTATTACGTATAGATTTAAGTACTGTAATGTTCTATTACTGGATCAGTTTTCAAAAAAATATAATTGTTGTTTGCGTAAGTGGTATTAAGTATTTCATGTAGGTACTCTAATGGAGATATAGGGTTATTTGAGGATTTAAATAGATCCTATACTATCGTAATACTAGCTAATGTAATTTTACATTTATATTACAAACACAAAAGTGATTATACAAATATAATATCAATACATTGAAAATTTACAGTAAACCAAAATGTTTCTGCAAACTTAAAGTAACTTCTCTGTAATTTTACACTCTTTATATAGGTGACATGCATATTATGTGAAACTGTCGCTTCTACACAAAGAAAATATGTATAGATTAAAAATTTACAGTACTTAAACGTATTATGTAAGTTAATGTAATTTTTATGTAATTTTACACATGCAGTAGAACAGTAATGTTGTAATTTCACTTTGACGTAACATATACATGTTTTGTATTTTAAAATATGGACTTATCTTTGAAAAAATGTATGTACTGTGCACAGATAACAAGAATATATATTTTGTAATGTCTATTTAGGAAAAATACTGATAAATGTAATTTTACGTTTTTATAACAGACATAAATATAATATAATAGAAATACATATAATCCTCATTACATTGCAAATTCACAGTAAACAAAAACGTTTCTGCAAACTGAAAGTAATTTCTCTGTAATTTTACACTCGCGAGTTAGGTGATATTCAACTTTTTATAATGTAAACCTGTTTAATTACACGGTTCTACACAAAGAATTGTCATATACATTTTCTTAATCCAGCAAAAATGCTAGTTGATGTAATTTTGTAATAAATGTGATTATACAAATAAAATTTCCGTTACATTGAAAATTGACAGTAGTTAAAGGTAATCTGTAAGTTAATGTAATTTTTCTGTAATTTTACGCCTACAATAAAACAGTAACGCTGTAACCAAATATGGACTCGTCTTTGAAAAAAATATATTTACAGACTTAATACAGACTACTGTGCAGATACCTAGAATACATATTTTGTAACGGCTATGCAGTAAAAATAAATGTAATTTTACGTTCATGTCACAGATATAAATATGTAATTATACAAATATGTAAATATAATTTCCACTACATTGAAAATTTACTGTATTTAAATATGTTTCTGTAAATTTAATGAAACTTGTGTAAGTTTACACACACTGTAAGAAAGGTTCTTCGAAACAATGATTATTTACAAATTATAGGTACAGATAGAGTATCTTATACAAATACACCGCGTACTCTTCTGAGTATACGTCATTGTACAGACTGCGTAATGTCTATTTGATAACGGCTTCTTTGTTTATAGTAAATTACAGGCAATTTGGATCAATGGGAATCATTCGAAAAACCCGATTCGCCGTTCCGAGCTCCGCTATCAATCAATCGCATAAATACTGGATGATTTAATGCCGAAACTACTGACATTAGATTAAACCGGAATCATTAGTTACGATAAATGAGGCCGTACTGCTGGCAAACAGTCCGCGATCGACTGTACGGTTTTACAAATAAAAACGCCGAACACAAATCATAGCAATAATAAATGAGCGCGAACCGTAATCAATCAATAACCAATCGAGAATTCAAAGACAAACAGCTTGTACCGTGCCGTTTGCGGCGGCACAGTGGCGTGCCGGGGCGCACTTAGGGTTTTGGATGATTAATCATTGTGATTAATACATTGAAGTAATGGAGCTTGCAGGTTTCCCGATATCTTCGTTCGAGGGACGAGTCATTATTTGTAGCGTTGTATTGGGTGCTGGGTATTTTATTTTGATATTAAAGTACATAACCGTAGATTAAAATAGAATTAATTTGTCAATGGGATTATTCAAACGTGCGGGATCTTTGATTCGTGAATTACATGAAACGACTCGTGATGTACCCTACATGGACGGAAATGAAAAATTAAGTCAGATATTGCCACTGTCCTTTGAATATGTTTGCACAGTTTTTGAAACAACCTGAAACATATACAGGCCATTCATTCCGAAGAACATCGGCAACAAAAAAAAGTTTAAATCTAATTAAGAAAAGATGCGTTTATTGTCTTTACAAATAAAGCACTAAAGCTCATTTTTGAATATTATTTATTCACGTTTTCTACCTGGGATAAATTTCCCTAGTTAGAAATGATTTACCTAGGCTAGCCGCTAACGAGTGATATGACGTCACAGCATGCCGTTACCCTCGCTCCGTTTTATACTTAATGAATATAAATGAAAAGGAAAATATTCTAAATAAACGCATTGTCTTAGGTATAATTACAGGAACATTTGCAGTATTTTTCTTTTCATGTGGGACATGCCTTTTAATATATTTTCTATTCTATTATCTACTCCTATTAATATTCACTCTGAAGTAATTTTCTTAAACCACTGAAATTACTGAAATACATTATTAAGGATAATTTAAGCAAACGTAGAAATATTTCCTGCAATTACATAGCCCCATCTATCTGCTCCAAGCCACCGTACACTGTAATTTTCCTGGCTATCGACTGGGTCGCGAACAGTTCATACACGTCATTGTTAGAAACAGCTGACAGTAATTTGCGTCGGAAATTTATGCACGAGCCGATAATTGCTTTTATCTCTCCAGCAATTTTCTTGACCCAGAAGTGGAGCGAGCCAACGAAAATAATAAAAAAAAAGAACCTCCGTCCGTTTAACTGCCAAATTGGTTTTTGCTTAGTCGAGTTAATGGGGGTAATTTTCATACGGTCATCAGGGCCAACCGCCTCGAGGAACGCCGTTGTTCAACTGTTAAAATATGAGAGGAATGAATAACAAGTCTGAGTGGGCCCTGACGGGCGCTGATGGAACTGAAAAAACAAAGCTGTTTTAACGTAATTAAGATTCGATGTAGTGTACTTAAAATAGACTTTTCTCAGATTTAAAATGTGTTTAACCTTGCCTTGATCATAAAACCTCAAAGCTTCCGTGTGTCGTTATGCAGAGTTTTCATAAATGTTTACAAGCCATGTTACCGCCGATTTTTTTATTTACAATTGAATATAGTTCAATATTTTCTAGTTAAAAAATTCAAAATTGTAAAATACAAAAAGTTAGACATATTTTTACATTGATATTTGCCACTTCAAAAAACGTAAATTTATAAATTTTCAAAACAATCAGTTCATACGTACTTAAAATACAGAAAAAAATCGAAAATATTTTTTCAAATTTAACACCCTGTAGAAAGAAAAGGAGCAACAATTGATTAAGGCATGTTTGGCTCAATCGCTATATTTTGACGTTAACAATCTGCCAGTAAGCTGTGTATTATTAATTACTCACCCTGTATATAAATAAAAAAATATTCTATATTTCTCACTATGTCTTGTCCTTAATAGTATAGTATAGTTTATTGATCACTCATATACAGAAAGTACATTTCCAGTCATATAATCTAAATAATATTACAAACATACAAGGTAATGCATACATATAATAAGCAAAATCGTTCATATAGTCCATTCCAATCATGCAGTTAAAATAGGCCAGGAAATATAGAGTTAGACGCGACTTTTTGTTTCGACAAGCTGAATTTATCACTATCGATGCTAAATATTATGTACAATAACATATTAGTTTCCACAGTCATAAAAATGGGGGGAAGATTGTTTACAGGGTGGTTAATTGTATAATTTTTACGTAAATTCACGTTTTTCGCTTATAACTTTTTTCCGTTCATATCCACGAGAAAACAGTAGAGCACTTTTTTTTCGCCTTCGAAAGACCTACAAAACTAGCCCTCAAACGTCAAAAAATAATAATTAGATCAAAAGTTATAAACAGAAGAAGTTTATTTATGACTTTTGAATTAAACATTTATAAACTGCGTTATTATTACCAGAACGTTTTTGCATCGCTTCCTCTCATTCCTTATCACTGTCTAATAACTCACACGAAATCTGGAATCGGTAAGTTGAATAGTTTACAAGTTATGGCCTTATAAACAAATTAAGTAATTATTAGTCTGGACGACCCCGGGGATCTTCCACATTCGCATTGATTTTTTTCATGGAAGATTTCATAATAATACATTGAAATCTATCATTATTTTTTTAATATCAAATTTACAACCTGGAATTTTTTTTTATTTTTTAGCCTTAGTTGCAAAAATGAAATATACGACGCACGAGTGTGATATAGTTATATATTATTACATATTCGGAAATCTTATGGAAATAGCTTTAAGAAAAAAAAAATCGTCAAGATTCGTTGAAAAACACCGGAGTTACAGACTGTCGAATATATTATTTTCAAGGGAATTTCGCTTATTTACGGCAGGACTATGAATATTTCTTCGGACTCGCTGTCGCACGCTTCCCCCACCCTTCCGCCACGCTACGGCTCGCCGAAAATCAAGCTACCCACTGACTTTGACAAAATTTCTTATGCACTTAACATACTTCCACAAATAAAATATTTTTATCTGGGAAAGTACTCGGGTTGCCGGTTATGACAGTTTTTTTTTTGCCGCTATCGACCTAATTTGTTTAACAATAGGCCGTCAACTTTGACAGTCTGTAACTCCATTGTTTTTCAACGAATCTTGGCTATTTTTTTAACTTAAATCTCTTTTCATAAGCTTTCCGAATATATATAACTATATCACGCTTGTGCGTTGTATATTTCATTTTGCAACTAAGGCTAAAAAATTAAAAAAAATTCCAGGTTACAAATTTGAAATTAAAAAAAATGATGGATTTCAATGTACTATTATGAAATCTAGGGATCGTCCAGACTAATAATTAGTTAATTTGTTTATAAGGCCATAACTTGTAAACTATTCAACTTACCGATTCCAGATTTCGCGTGAATTATTAGACAGTGATAAGGAATGAGAGGATGCGATGCCAAAACATTCTGGTAATAATAACGCAGTTTATAAATGTTTAATTCAAAAGTCATAAATAAACTTCTTCTGTTTATAACTTTTGATCTAATCAATATTTTTTGACGCTCGAGGGCTAGTTTTGTAGGTCTTTCGAAGACGAAAAAGAAGTACTTTACTGTTTTCTCGTGGAAATGAACGGAAAAAAGTTATAAGCGAAAAACGTGAATTTACGTAAAAATTATACAATTAACCACCCTGTAAACAATCTTCCCCCCATTTTTATGACTGTGGAAACTAATATGTTATTGTACATAATATTTAGCATCTACAGTGATAAATTCAGCTTGCCGAAACAAAAAGTCGCGAAATGGTTATTTCCCAGCTTATTTTCCTGGCCTATTAAGAGTAGTCTGGTTGGTAGACTGCTACAGTGAGATAATACAGGTGCATTACACAGTTAAAAACTAGTAAGCTTGATCTGCTTCCCGATGATAAGAAAAACTTTAAATGTTTGGACTCTTGAAAACAAATAACAATTTCTGCTAATACTGTATGTATCAATATTTCAATCAAAAGTTTACTTTATCTCAACGTAATGAAATACTCAATCTGTCACAGAATAAAGTAAAGAAATTTGTAGAGTGAAGAAATTTCCTTTTAAAGGAAATAATATTTCTTTGTAAGTCTGTAAAGAACTTTCTATAATATATATAAAGAAATTTATTAGGTAAGTTTCAAAGTAATCTTCTTGTAAAGAATTTTTCAGGTACACTAAAATGAGAGACTTAAAAAAGGGAAAATGTTTCGAGTCTCACAATATTGAAGTATATATATATAGATAACTAATAAAACTTTGAACTGATATTTAACAAGCCTATGATTCTACTAGATGCTGAAGTTTGTAAACTCGTGCCGTCTAGGTTTTATTACATTTTATTGAATAAAAACTCAATCAATTTTGATTGGTTGTTTGGAACGTAAATATAGACTGGTGAATTATTGCTTTGATATAACCCAAGTTGTTTCGATACGTAATCGAATATCAATATTCCATATATTTAGAGTTATTTACCCATCTACTTTATATGTCAAGGGTGACTCTAAGTTCATATTGTTTCCAGGTTCCAATAACTCAATGAAAAAAATTATTTAGAAGAAGAATAATGAATTTAATCTACAGTGTTTGACAACTGATTACAATTTCGCAATGTGAAACTCGCAGAATACAATTTGATTATAAAAAATAGGGGTAGGCCACTATTTGGTTCACCCTGTTTTTTTATACTCCATATTTTAAATGTGTACATTTTGATAACTTCAACATCATTGTAAGTAGATAGTACATTTAAAATAAAAAAAGCTATTAATAACTTTAACATTATTTTCCAAATATCTCTCTCGCAAGCACGAAATCTTCGTCTAAAATTATATATTCAATTAAAAATTTCAATTTCATTGCGAAGTTCATTCACAGAAGAAAGCCATAGAAATCCGTGCGATAGAGAAAGATGGCTATAATGAAGGTGTCTAATAGTCACCGCCCATTTCGTCCTTCCACAAATAAGATCCACTTCTTATTAAATATGTAGATATAAATTATAGGACAATATTATCAAATTTTACAGCAATAAGTAAGTATATATTTTTTGTGGAACTATACGAAAATACTTTTTATACACTCCAATTTTTATAGTTTTTTTCACGAAGAAAAAGAACTCAATATCGTAATTTTTTAGAAGTAAAATTTCCCAGTAAAGCTTATAATTAAAATAAATTCAAACTGCTTCCTAATCTTAACCTCAGATTATATTATTTTATTTTGTTGAGTTGAAATTTTCTCGTGAATACAAGTTTCTGTAACATTAAAATTGTTTCCGCAACAGAACTATCAATTTAAACGACTAAAAATCAGTGGTGTACCTACAAATGTGAAAGTGATTTAATGATTTAAAAAAAAAATAACAAAAAGTATAATCATTATACACTATTATCATTATAGTTGTTCATCGCTATTCCTCGACCATCCCAAAATCGTGTTACATCGCGATAAATATAAACAAATAGAACAAAGGCAGGCACTCTGTCACGCCGTTGTAATATTAAAACAACACAATGCCTGTAGAACAATATTGGGCACAGCAATGGGGGCACCCGCAGCCCACTCGTTTTATTGCAAAGGTCGTTTTTATAACTAGTGAAATATGCCATTAAGGTGGATTCCTTCCTATTGTTGCGGAATCGTAGTTTATTTTCTATTATTTCATCAGTTGTGCGTGATTTCAGCTCTTGAGAAATGATTGTCTCTGTGGAAGATAAAATAAAAATAGTTACCCATTATCTATGCAAGGAGTACCACAATAAAATGTTTCAGAACTCAGGGCACTTAAAAATGTAATAATTCCATACGAGAAGGGAATCTGCCTGATGAAACAATCCTAAGTGAAATGTGGAAATAATAAGATCACTTTGTAACAGCTGTTTCTTACGGGATTAATATTTGTTAAGAGATAATAGAACAGCAAGAATACAAGGTATTTCTTTGAATGATTGCATTATTTAAGAATTTCATTGCTAGTCAGGGCATGTAGTCCAATGAGTAGTTGTTTCCAGCAATATAATCAGCTGTCTGTAGATTGTTACATTATTTAATTAATTTACGTTTCAAGAATAACCAGAATAAGAGGAGCTGGCTATTGTAGAAATACACATCTTACATTTTTTATTCCTTGAAGTAGTTTCAGCGGATTTAATATGAAAAATAACTATTAATTCAGTATTACTGTGGTTTTCATAGTGATCTTATTACCATGGTTTATGGTTTATGTTAGTTTTAGAAGTATTCAAAATGGCCTATCTGCAGTATGTCCGCGGGTAGGGTGAATAAGAGGAAAAACTTTTTTATTTTACATTTTACGGAAAAAAGCACTTAATAAAGAGTTTTGCTTGAATTTAAAATGAGATTGCCATGGTGAAACTTAACATTTCATGTACGGGGTGTCCAGAAAATAAAAAAATCTGAAAATGTCACGAGAGTAAACTACCTTTATTATTAATATTTTTGAAAAGTGATATTTTGCAAAAGTCGTGCAAAAAGTTACTTAAGTTTTTAAATAAAACAATTCGCACACAAAATTGGTTTAATTTTTTACAGAACAAGAACATAAAAGTAGGTCAATTTTTCCACAAATTGGAATTATGTCGTATCTTTTAATTTGGATTGTGTGTAAACTGTGTACAATAGTTTACACACAATACATTTTTGAACGCGTACGCATCTTTACCCGAATTTGACGCGCAATATCTCCGATGTTCGAGGTCTGTAGGTTCGCAGTGTATACAACTGCTAGTCAATTATTAGCGCTGTTGCCACATCTAGTCTTTATGCGCTCATTAAATATAATTTAAAACTACTTAAATATGATATTTTTATGTTGTTAACTAGTCAATATGTATGCTATGTGTATATAAGTAAATTTATTTGGTATATAGATAATGTTTATCGCAGATAATTTCAAAAGAATTTAATTTTTTCAAATTGGCAGCGGGCTTTAGTCCCATAAGAAAAGCATAGGACTCCCCCTGCGCTCCTCACTTCCCTCGGACCCCGATATACCTCCTTAACTGCTGAATTTTGATATTTAGGTAAATTATATCCAAACAATCTTTTCGGCCGCTAGTTTCCGTCGCATAAGTTTGGCTACTTATTTTAAAATCACCATGTATAGTAAGAAAATGCTATTTGCAAAGGAAATGTAAATCTAAGAGGTCTGTGAAACTCAACTGATTTATAATCAATGTTAAATTCAATTTATTCGGGGGATAAGAAAGTAAAATGTCACAACCATAACAAAATGTAAGGTTAGAACCAAATCCACAGAAACTCAGTAGATTCATCATAAATCTAGAGCATGAACTGATAAAAAAACTTGCATCAGATCAACAGAAAATGGTAAATATGACCTTTTTACGAAATCAAGAAGAAAGTGGTAAATGAATCCAACAAACGAACCATCAAAATGAAGGAAAGTTTCTTGTGGCGTCATATATTAAACAGTTCGACTTTATTATGATTTACTGCATGGAATTATATTACTTTTAGATTGTTAGTGCAACGTTTCTATTAGTTTTTAACAGCTGTAAATATTTATTTTCTTCTGCGAACATCACGACATTACAATGAACACAACGTGCATATTGCTGCGATATGTTTGCATTATCCAGCAAAGTGGAATTTTTCCAACTAGACGTTTAAGCAGTCGATAGTCCCAGTGATAAAAATAAACGACCAAAACTCCGGACTCCGGGGCAGTTTCACGAAACTGGAAAAGAAATCCAGAACTTTGCAAAGACTCCATCGGAGCGTTCCTCGAATAATGCAACATAATGGAACCATTGATAAACAAAATCGATACAGTCCGACCGATCGGCCACAAAAACCGGGTAAAATTCTGTCATGGCGTCCATTCTTTACCGAGCACAATAGTCGAACATAATGCGTTCTATTAGGGCCATTGTTTGGGAAAGGTTGAGCTGTTGTTTCGTTTCGAAGGAAATGACCTTCCTTTTCCTCGTATTTGTTTAAGTAGCGACTAACCTCGTCGGTAACTTGGACAAGAAGGGTTTGTGACCGCTTAAATCGCTTGTCATCTTGTCTAACGTAAATTGATATTCTATATTTTTCAAAATATAACAATTACTAATTACTATGACCAATAATACGATAATAATGTCTAATCAGTAGAGATCGGAAATATTAGGGCGGCTGCAATATGGTACAGGGTTGGCTGTAGGCCATGTAATTTTATTGAAACAGAAAGTGACACAATTCTTGCCTTCTTATATTTTTAAGTTTTTAATAGATGCTATTTTTACTAATGGCAAAGAATCAACTAGTTCACATTTTAGTAACCCTGCAATCCGCGTACCCATAACATATACATATCTGTCTCTGATCTGAAGCTTCCCATCGATCAATTTATTCGATCCGTATCTAGCGGCACCTTAATGCCTGCCTTGTCGGCTTGACGTGCCGGGGAACAATCCAGGTTTTTTGCTAAGGGACAATGGCCATACATTTCATTGTCGTTTATACGTGTGTGAGTGAGTTTTACGCCCTACTTGGTCGAGTCTATGGCACATGTTTTTATGGTAGTCAGTATCATTGTGCATCGTGAGTATAGAGCAGCACACACATTGCCGCTTACTAGTATAATACAGATTACTCCTGTTTATCTATTTGATGTCGCGACAAAGTTTCCCCTGTCTACTAATCAGTCATCACTCATCAGTCAAAATGACATAATGCAAATCGGAATCGCAATCAGCTTCTTGGTGTTGTGTACGCGTTATGTTTGAAGTAATGGAAGAGATTTGAATATCTATTATTGGAACAGTTGAGAATCTTTGAAGAAGCCAATAATACATTTCAGAGTAAGTACCGTTCGCGTTCTTTTTTTAAGTAACTGGAACAGTTTATGATAGATTTGCAATACGTATTTATGTATAAACTTTTCATATAATTGTACTTGAAAATTATATTGTACATTATTATTTTTTAGCTGCTCAATAAATTTGTAGATCAAAACCTAATCTTTTTTGAGATGTTTGTTATTTTACCTGAAAAACAAATGTGTATGCATTTTATAATTATTTGAATTTGACCGCAAATATCTAGCTATAATTGGATTGTGTATTATTCGAAAATTCTTGCTTTTGTTATACAGAGTGTTAATGTTATACACTGACAAAGTTAATGGAGAATTTTACATCGCAAATCAATAAAAAAATTTGTATTGTATAAACTCTTCGTTTTTAAGAGATAGGGTGATAAAATTAAAAAAATATCGAATGTAATTAAATATCTCTTAAGTTTAAGTAGATTTATAAAAAATATACTAACGACTTAATTAATTATGAACAGAAGTTGGTACTTGCAAAAATAAGTTATTCATGTATCCAATAAATAAAGGTCGGCACTGTGACATATTTTCATAAAAAAAATACTGCAGGAAAGAAATAAATCAGATGTATTTTACTCCTATTGTTAAATAAAAAAACAAAAATAAAGCATTTATGCGATTGTTTTGAGTTGAACTTAAATTTTGATGATCAAATATTACACTTTAATAAAAACTGCCTATCTATATTTGGTGTTTATTTTGCTCCAAATTTTAACATATGCTGGAGTACCCCAAGGCTCGGATTTAGGACCTTTGCCATGTTTACTATACATAAATGACCTTCCATTGCATTTAGTATGTATGAAGTATTGATGATTGTCTGTTACAAAAATATATTAAAATAGTATGTGCTTCGTATGAATCACTAGTAAATGTTGTAAATAGCTACCTGTTGGAAATAAAGAACCATCTATCGATCAATCTATCTATTTAACATCTATAATTGTATGAATCTCTACCGCATTTTCTTTCACCACATCTGTCTTTGGTTTTCCTGCAGTTTTTTTCCTCATCTCCTTGGTCTGTAAGCATTGCCGTCATGCCCTCAAAAGTTCTTCTTAGTACTTCTATTACATCTAAAAAATTGATACAACCTTTCATTCTCTTCGAAACTTCCGTTTGTAGAAAGAGAACGAACCCAACGCCTATGTCAGGTGATTTCATCTGCCTAAACGCACTGTTGAACATTTCGTTCAACGGGCCGGCAATCATCAAGACCATCCCATGCACGGGCGACAAACTAAGCCCGACGTCTCAGATACCAAAAGCGTCTACGTAGCGACTTGTAAATTACCATTAACCAGAAATAATAACTATCCAAATCCGCTCTTTGTACCGCACACAATGCTCACCAAGATTCAGATTAGAATTTCCTCGTCCTTTGTATGCGGTCTATTGTTGGGCTCCTCCCTTCCTGATCCGTTACAGAGTTTGTGAGCCGGGCTGTTTGTTTCGTGTTTTGTCTTATTATCTGGTACACAGAAAGGAGCTGAGTTCGAGGTGGTCCACGATGGGCGATAGGTGGTCTTCGACCTTTTCGGATGTTTTTTTTACAATTTTATCATATAGAGAGGTAAAATAGGTGCTAATTTCAAAAAATGAACGAGCTTTATAAGCACTCTATTTTAAAGGTAAGCTAATTCAGTTTCATTTTTTTAAATTTTATTAAAGCACGTCAAATAATCGATATCCTAGTCTATGGGCTACATAATAAATCTGGTTAGCTTCAACCTTAGACTAAAAAAGGTACTCTTGTTTATTGACGAAAAAATTGACCGTTTACGAGAAAAAGAATAATAAACGAATTCATGATTTATTTTTAATAAAAAGGGCCATTTATTATCTATTTTTTTTTTCTCGACAACAAAGTGATATAGCCGACAGATTGATCCTATACTTTGTTATTAATTTACCGATTTTTAGATTTCGTGGTGAATTTAATTGTGAATTCATTCGAAATATGGAATACACGTTTATTGAGTATGAGATATTATACATCTCATGTATGGTTTTGCTTCTTGCAATGCTTTACACACCAGAAGGTTATATCACGACATATTTCCTAATCGTGCTCTGCCAAACCAGAAGACATTTCAACGAATTGACCAATGTCTAAGGGACAATGGAGGGCGATTCCAGTTAATAAGGTAATACACATTATTAACTTTCTTCATATTTGTAGGAAAATTTGGAAAAAATAGTACTGATGCTGATCTGAGAAGAACCATACGTACGTCGGAATTAGAGAAAAATATTTTAATTGCTGTAGAAGACGCTCTATCAACGAGCACTTGAAAATTATCAGCACAGTTTAATACATCGAAAACAATAGTACATTGAAGTTCTTCAAGAACAGCTGTTATATCCATACCATTTGCAAAAAATACTGGAACTGATTCCTGAAGATTTTCCTCGTAGAATACAGTTTGCAAACAGGCTATTATATCAGCAACGAAATAATGTAAACTTCATTAGCGCTATTCTTTTCACGGATGAAGCAAGGTTTACCAAAAATGGTATCACCAATTCACAAAACACACATGTATGGGCTGATGAAAATCTTCATGCCACTATTGTTTTGCATCATCGACATCAGTTCCAACCAATTAACTGGGCAGGAATCATTGTCAATTTTTTTATTGGACCATTCGTATTGCCGGAACGATTGAATGGACAACTTTATTTGGAGTTCCTCCAGAATGCTTTTTAAGATTTAATAGAACACTTACCAATTGAAACCCGCCGAAACATATACGTCATACATATACGTCATGGGGCACCACCTCATTTTAGCGTTGGTGTGCGGGAGCACCTGAATAACGTCTATAAATAACCTTTGGATAAGTAGGGGAGCACCTATTGCCTGGCCTCCTCGATCTCCCGACCTAACGCCTCTGGATTTTTACCTGTGGGGACACCTCACACAATTGGTATATTCCACTCCGGTCGACACTAGGGAAGTTCTATGCTGGGTTATTGTGGCGAGTACAGCAGTCCTCAATTCGTCGTGCCCGCGAATGTATCAGACTTCACGGAGCCCATGTTGAACCCTCTTATGAAGTTTTTCAATAATTTTGTTAAGGTGCCTACTGAGCCACCACTGCGTTTTTTTAATTTTGTATTTTTTCGGATTAAACAACTTAAAATGAAGCTTTCCTGTTATTTGAATGACTTTCGGATCGCACTTTGTTGTCGAGGAAAAAAAAATAGAAATCATGGCCCTTTTTATTAAAAATAAAACATGAATTCGTTTATTATTCTTTTTCTCGTAAACTGTTAATTTTATCGACAATAAACAAGAGTACCTTTTTTTAGTCTAAGGTTGAAGCTACCCAGATTTATTATTTTAAAGTTTTTATCATACCGGGTGTTAAAAATTGAGACATTAAGTTGTAAAGCTTAGCCCGCCCCTGGTAAACTAAAAAAGCTAAATATGTTTCAAGGTTACTATTTTAGGAGGTCCTTACTAGTGTGTATCACATAAAATTTTTATTAAATTATACACTGTTCAAAATAATTAGAGGAACACTTATTTAAATCTCAATAACATTTTTATTTGTAATACTACATAAATCTAATAATGCATATCTTATAGACTAACATTTTGTTCGAATAAATTTACGAAAATAAAACATTTATATAATCACTCTTGAGACAACAGCGCCAATTCAAAAAAAAACTACAAGAAATAAAGTGAAGAGTCTGTGATCCTGTCTGTATTAACATAAAGGTCCTGGTGAGATTTGGTTCACTAATATCGTGTATGTCTTCCATTAGCACGAATTACTGCTTGACACCTCCGTGGTAAGCTTCGGATGAGCCTACGAATGTCTTCTTGTGGTATATTCTTCGATTAGGGCATTTGTTAACTGGTGGAGAGTCTGAGGTGGGTCTGGGCGCCTCCGAACACGCCTATCTAACAAATCCCAAAGATTTTCGATGGGGTTTAGATCAGGACATAGCGGAGGCCAATCCATGGATTGAATCCCGTGATGTTGAATGTAGTTTGTGGTGATAATCGGAGTATGTGGCCTTGCGTTATCTTGCATAAACAGCAAATTTAGATCTATACCATAAGCGGCTGGTATAACATGATCTTCTAGAATGAGATCAATGTACTGTTCAGCGGTTAGAGTCCCTGAAACTATGACAAGATCGATTCTTTCATCAAGACTAATTCCGCCCCAAACCATCACTGACCCACCACCAAATCTTTCGACTTCTTGTATGGTAGCTGAAGAATGGCGTTCATGTGGACGTCGATATACACGTACTCGACCATCACAACGACTTAAACAAAATCGTGACTGGTCTCCAATAACGAAGTTGCCATGCCACATGCTCACGTGTAAAATGTAAACGAGACCTTATGTGATACGAAGTTAAAATAGGTTTTCCGCACGGGTCTTCTTGGTCTCAAGTTTGCTTCTCTCAGTCTATTCCTAACTGTCTGATCAGAAATTTTCAACCCATGAGTCGTTCTGAGCCTACTTTGAAGGTGTTTTGCTGTGGATGTACGAGAACGCAAGGAGGATAGGACTAAAAACCTGTCCTGAATTCGGTTTGTTTTCCTCTTAGGACCTTGTCCAATGCGTCTTTTATATCCTCCGNCGATTAGGGCATTTGTTAACTGTTGGAGAGTCTGAGGTGGGTCTGGGCGCCTCCGAACACGCCTATCTAACAAATCCCAAAGATTTTCGATGGGGTTTAGATCAGGACTTAGCGGAGGCCAATCCATGGATTGAATCCCGTGATGTTGAATGTAGTTTGTGGTGATAATCGGAGTATGTGGCCTTGCGTTATCTTGCATAAACAGAAAATTTAGATCTATACCATAAGCGGCTGGCATAACATGATCTTCTAGAATGAGATCAATGTACTGTTCAGCGGTTAGAGTCCCTGGAACTATGACAAGATCGATTCTTTCATCAAGACTAATTCCGCCCCAAACCATCACTGACCCACCACCAAATCTTTCGACTTCTTGTATGGTAGCTGAAGAATGGCGTTCATGTGGACGTCGGTATACACGTACTCGACCATCACAACGACTTAAACGAAATCGTGACTCATCTGTGAAGAGCACTGGTCTCCAATATCGAAGTTGCCATGCCACATGCTCACGTGCAAATGTAAACGAGACGTTATGTGATACGGAGTTAAAATAGGTTTTCGCACGGGTCTTCTTGGTCTCAAGTTTGCTTCTTTCAGTCTATTCCTAACTGTCTGATCGGAAATTTCCAACCCACGAGTCGTTCTGAGCCTACTTTGAAGGTCTTTTGCTGTGGATGTACGAGAACGCAAGGAGGATAGGACTAAAAACCTGTCCTGAATTAGGTTTGTTTTCCTCTTAGGACCTTGTCCAATGCGTTTTTTATATTCTCCGGTTTCTAAGTAACGATTCCACACGCGATGGATGACAGAAGGGCTTACGTTAAAATCTCTTGCAACCTGTCGAATACTTGTGCCATACTCTATACTAGCAACAACACGAACGACTTCAACTTCACTTAGATGCCTCACTTTTTACAATTTATGCAGAACTGTCAACATTATTTACTATTCCAAGGCACAGCATATTTCTAAATTGAAATTTTGATTGTATGTTTCACTTTATTTGTTGTAGTTTTTTTGAATTGGTACTATTGTCTCAAGAATGATTATGTAAATTTGTTATATTTTCGTAAATTTATTCGAACAAAATGTCAGTCTTTAAGATATGAATTATTCGATTTATATAGTATTGCAAATAAAAAAGTTATTGAGATTTAAATAAGTGTTCTTCTAATTATTTTGAGCAGTGTATTAAGTACTTTAAAAGTTATTCAAGAAAAACCGATTTCCAGCGACGTCCTCCAGGGACACATATCTCCGTAAGGAGGGGCCTGTTATTTTTTCATATTCTATCTGATCTGAGAGATTTCCCACATTTTCCCGGACACCCTGTATATAAACATCAAATTGCAAATTTGTGTAAACTTTCGTCATACTATACTACATTTATAGGATGCAACAGAATAAATGGAAGATTTGCACAAACATCCCCTGGGAAATAGTTATTCCAAACTTTCTGAACCGTACCTACCATTCATTCAGTGGCAGCGCCCGAGTAAACACGCAAGTTTTAATTGCAGTGTGTACCCGGCCTAACCGAACTATGCCCATTCACAGACTGCACTTTCATTACCGCAGCTGGGTTTTGTCCCGCGATACAATAGACCAGCGCCATATTCCTCGGCAGCGAAGCTCGAAATAAATCTTCCGTGATAATATCTGACGCTTTGTGAAGCGCGTTAATTCCAAAACCGAACAAAAAGCCCGTAATTATTATGATAAAATTGGTTGCGGAGAGAAAGGGGCGCCAGTCAAATTCACGTCAAATTGTTGCCAGTCATGCACCGCTTTCGAGACGAAGGAGTGAGTCATGGACTCGGTTACATCGGGCCTCCGATTGGGCGCGTTCGTCCGCGGAATATACGGGGCGTCCCGCTGGAAGGGAACATTCGATTTTTCTACACGCAAAAAAATGTTCTTGGTTCAAATGTACAACATTTGACTTTAAGGTAACGCACGTTTATACAGGGTGTTCTGAAAGTCCGTCAGGAAACTCCGGGAGGTGATTCTATGGATTAAAATAATAGCAGTATGTAATGAATTTTTTTTTCGAATTGTCAATTGTTTGCAAGTTACAGCTTGTCAAAGTTCATTTTTTTTATTTTTCTATTTAAATAACTTATTTAATTCAAGTTCGATTAGTCTCTCATTTGGCACATCCACTAAGTAGATGAAGCTCTATTGGACCAGTCAGAGAAAAGTTTCATTATGCGCCGCTAGAGGGCACTTTACCTAGAACTCAAAATTTGTTTGGTTCTTAACTTTTTTCTCTTGCTAGACATCACAGAAATTTAAACATTATTGAAAAGAGAAACAATATCAGAAAAAAATATGTACTCTTTGTTCAAGCCGATAAATGTAACCGTTTACCAGGAAATCGCTATTAATGTGTTATTAAACATCAAATTTTTGNTTGTTTTATTTCTGTAATTATTATTTAGATTTTACTGTACATTGTTTAAATACACCTTTCTTTTCTTTCTTACCTCGTATATCTAATTATTTTTTTTTTATATCCTTGCTAGCTGCCACTTAGATTTTGTTTTAAGTCTAATCTCAGGAGTCGGTTCACTTTCCTTACTTCAGGACTTGTAGCATGCAGAACAAGAAAAAATAGAATTTTAAGAATTTACAATATTTATTTTTTTTTTTAAGAATTTATGAGTTATCTTGATTATATAACAACAAAAAAAAACAGAAAAATTTTTAAATTAATTGGCTTTTCCTTCAGAAATATTTTCATACAATTTAATTTCTAATTGAACAAATATAAAGAATATTTTATTTGCTGTTACTTTTCCTTATCCTATTACAACTTTTACAATACAAGAGCTTGGTAGTTTTTTCTTTTTCTTTCCAAAATTTTTCTATCTGAATTATTTATGTATACTACTTTCAACACTCGCTCGTATATTGTATTGCATATCTTAATTATCTAACTCTAACTAGTATAAATTGACATTTAAATACAAATGGCTGTCTGTGTTAGACCTTATTTGAGCTCATTCAAATTAGTATGGTTTAAAAGATGGTTTTGGGATTTATTAATAATTAACTTTATCCAGGTAAGTCCTGTTATTTAGTTTTACCTTTTTTTTTTATGGTAAACTATATCACTACTTTATTGTTTAAGCTATAGCTGCGAATTTTTTTATTTAGTGCACTTTATTTTTATTTTTTAAGGTACCTGTTGATCGTTGTGTTCTGTTTTCCTTGCTAGAACGATGTATTTTCTTTATACCATTTATGGGCCACTGGAATACTCTCTCGATACTGCCTTATATGGGTTACAAAAATTTTCTTGCTTGGCGATTTTCTTTGTAGATTTTGAAGATAAACGATTTTTAAGACCACTGGTAAGTTTTATTTTACTTTCTGCATGTTTTTTGAGCTACTTCTAATATCTGGCTTCTTCCCAATAAACCAAGCCGTAACTACCCAATAAACAATTGTTTTTCCGCCTTCTGGAAGTTTATAGTGTTTCCTTTTTCCTTAAGGTCCCTTCACATAGATTCTAGTCTTTGGGCGTCCTTTTTTTTTACAATACTTTCACCTCACTACTTATATCTAATACATTTGTGACAATGTCTTTTTATTTTTAACATATAAATTTAGTACTTTTTGTGAAATATTCTTTATTTATGTTCTTTTTTTTCTAGGTCATATTCTGGTCCTTGTAAAGCCATCTTTAGTCTTGACATGTGATAAATTTTATAATTTAATTTGACATTTGATATTAAAATTTCATCATTGACTTAAGTTGATTGTACATATCTTTTCTACATATAATCGTCTACCTAATTTATGCATATCATATTCATCTATGGATATTTGTCTTTCCTTTCTTACTATACTGGGTATTAACAATTATCGATGTCATGTTTGTTTTTTAAATTATTTTTGTACTTATGAGTTAAATTTTAATTATCTCTTTTATACTATATGATATTCTTATTTGAAACTTATTTTATATCCAGAGTCTTTGTATTAACAATTTTATACTATTTTATCGTCTGCTATATTTTAATTAATTTTATTTTTGATCTAAAGTTCGGTCAGGTAATCTTTCAATTGTGATATTTTTTTGTGTATTTCCAATTTGTTACAATTTATAATATATATTTTAAGGAACTGGTAGTTCTGAAACAAATATGTTTGCATTTTATGATGAACTGTAAGAGATATTGTAGTTAAAGTCCGAGATAATAAATTAAAACTATAAAAGATTTGAATTAAAGTTCGGTCAGGTAATCTTTCAATTGTGATATTTTTTTGTGTATTTCCAATTTTTAAGTATATATAATATATATTTTAAGGAACTGGTAGTTCTGAAACAAATATGTTGGCAGTTTATGATGAACTGTAAGAGATATTGTAGTTAAAGTCCGAGATAATAAATTAAAACTATAAAAGATTTGAATTAAATTATATATTTGCACAAATAATATGAATTCTAAGAAAAACTATAGATCAGTAAATACTGCACATGATTTGACGAAAGTTTATACATTTGAATAGAATAAAATTACGGCAAATAATTCCATTTGAAACTATCTGCTCATTTGATCCAAATACTTTTTTTTTCAGTGTATTCGCATAAATAATAATGATCATAATGATATTGTGGGACATAACTAAAGAGACATTTGGTCAAAGATAAAGTTGAGAATTTAGTAGACAAAAGTGTACATCAGAAGGATCTTTTCGTCCTTCAGAGATCGATTATATGAACGGACTGAAGGAGCAGTTATAATTTTTCCTTATTAGCTCTGGAATATATCTACATCTTCGAGAAGAAGAAGATCCTGAAATCGCCAACTATAACGTCGATATGATGTTCAGATTGTTGATGATACATAACAATATATAACGATTTTTGAACCACATTAATGGAACACATTCAGACATCCATTTCACCATGGTGTTGGAACAAAAGAAAAAAAGAGAGCGAAATGCATCCGATCTGGAAATAATTAATAACTGATTGAATAAAATTTACAATAATCTTTCTATTTACCCTAGGTGTTTGCGCATGTGCTCCTGCAAGTTCCTCAACTCTATTTTTGTGTTTAAAAAGATCTACTATGCTTGAGTTATGGGAATTTTCTGAAGTCCAAAATCTATTATTAATCAGATATACGTTGCCTCTTCTGGAGTGCCTCAAGGAAGTAACTTAGGACTCTTACACTTAACATTCTTAACTAACACATTGTTAACTACTTAACACATTCATTAATGACATATTGGACTTTATTGCAGATGACTTAAACATTTCTAGTGAAATATCTATAGTTACTATTCTGTGTTTTAATCGTTAGAGTTATGGTAACCTATCTTATATAAGGGAGATATACTCTTCGAGTATGGTTACTCTGGTGTCTATAACACTGTCTTTTGCTTTGCCTTGTCTGGCACTGATTTTAAGGTCTCCTGTGAGTACCTGAAATATGGAAGCTTCTTGGAGCTTGTATAGGTCTTCTATGAGCACCTATAAATTTGGTCAGCAGCTTATATTTTCTGTTAGGATGTTCACCGCAGGATGAGGTGCTAGAACTGATATCTAAGCTGGGAGCAATGTGCTCGCAAAAAAATTGTGAAACATTTTTCACGTAGTTAAATCTAAAAATAAATTTGTTGTTAAAATATGTATTTGTAACAAACGGGTAATTGATTATTGATCTGCAGAGGCTTTATACAATGCAAAATGGGAATAATTAAAAAAAAATTAACGTCAGGGCATTAGAGTCGACGTTCAGTCACAATCCATGCTGGGTCCGCAGATGTCCTGTTGCGAAGTCCGCTATAGGTTTGGACAATTATTGACCTCTCAGAATTTCACGACTTGAACTGATGACCGACCTGTGGTCTGACGTGGTACTTTGATATTATTTCATCGTTCGAATTCATCGTTCAATTCGAAACTGAGGTGATTTTTTCTATTGAACTGTATGTTTAAATTCTGTTTTCAATTTCACTGTTTAAATTTCAGCAATTTTGTTTTTTGACTAAGTCCTGTATATTTTTGAATATGGTAAAACACAATCCTATGTTTGAATGTGTTGTTAATAGGCAATAGCTAATAATTGTGGGAACTGAAAAAATTTACAACCGTTGACAAACGAAAATCTTTTTGTGTGGCGGAGGGGACGGCACANCAATCCTATGTTTGAATGTGTTGTTAATAGGCAATAGCTAATAATTGTGGGAACTGAAAAAATTAACAACCGTTGACAAACGAAAATCTTTTTGTGTGGCGGAGGGGACGGCACATTATTATTCCGCAGATGGCGTTGGCGAATCCTTAAATGCTTCGCGGGACGTCCCGTATAGGGCCGTGACGGCCGCGCAATTCAAAAAACGCATTAGCCTCGGCAATAACTCGCAGCTGTTGTTGCCGGACTCTTTCCGAAATGCTAATAAAGTCCGCTTTGTGATGTTGTTGGGAAGTTGGGCATCGATAATGGCATCGTGAATGCACGGCCGTTCGGTAAATTGTGTATCGCCGTGGTATGGCATTGTTCGGGAATTTAATGGGCCTGCCAAGCAGTAGGCTATGCTTTCTATTCGTGCTATTAATAATTTAATGGATAGGGTTATTATGGCGGGCTTTAGTGGCGGGATTTACTTGTTAGGTGTACGCCAACAAGGATAAATCATACTTGGCCCTGTACACAAGAGAACAATAGTCTGTACCGTGGCAGGTTCAGAGCCCTCTTTGCCGTCTTCTTATTTGAACTTAACCCTTGCCATCCCAAATAAATCTTTGTAAAAGTTAAGCTCGATTTTATTATTGTTTTTACCAGTGGTGTTGTAGTTTTAGTCGAATTAACGAAAAAACACATTTTTCGCCCCATTAATATTGCGAAAAAATGCAGGGGGAGTTTCCTTGACCAAAAATAAGAAAGAAAGTTCCTATAAACCTATGTCCGAAAATGCTTCGTTTCGGTGATACGGGGTGTTGAAATTTAGAGAAAATACAAGGCTTTTACTAATATCTGGAGAACCCTAAATCCGATTTACTCCTGATTTACTCCTATTGATATTAATAAGTAATGATATGAGACGTCACCGCTTTTTCTTAGGTGTCATATGTTTTTCTAATTATGCGATAAAAAATATAACTTTTTTGTCCCTTTTCTTTTTTTGTTATCTTGTTTCGTTTTCGAGCAAAAAATTAATATCCTTTCATATGCACATTCTTAAGGGAAGTAGGAAACAAAAATAGAAATTCAATGTTTTAGTTATTTACTAATCAACTTCAAAAATACATTTGAAGGAAAAACAATGTAACAAACTGAGAAACAATAACTCTCTAAATAATATTTTTTTAAATAATTAATATTAACAGAAACAAGAACAAATATTTAACAAACAGCAATGATATGAAAAATACTTTACATACACAGGCGTTACGACAGTTGTTGAAAATGTGCATCTTAAACTCTAATACAGGCATCTATCTTACGACACATTGATTGACGAACACGTTCAAATATTCCGGCTGTGTCTAACTGTTTCACAGGATGCGACAATGCGGTTTCTTAATTCGCCTATGGTTTGCACTGGAGTCGTATAAACCAAATGTTTGAGGTGACCCCAAAGGAAAAAATCCAACGAATTTAAGTCGGGAGACCTCGGGGGCCAGGGTTGAGTGCCTCCTCGACCTATCCAGCGATTTGGGTAGATATTGTTCAAATATTCACGTGCAGCTAAACTGAAATGGGGTGGAGCACCATCGTGCATAAAATACATTTGCAACCTAAATGGCAATGGGATGTCTTCCAAAAGTACGGGCAATTCATCCGCAAGAAAACGGCGATAATCATCTCCAGTAAGCCTCGGTGGTAAAAAAATGGGCCTATTAAGTGGTCTCCCACAATTCCGATCCATACATTTATTAATATCAACAGGAGTGAGTCCCCGGACGCCGCTAGAATAAATAAAATAAATCAAATTACGTCAGAAGACGTCTACCGTTTATATAAACAAACATACCAAATTTCAAAAAAATCGGAATTATGGTTCTCCAGATATTAATAGAAACCTTGTATCTTCGGACATAGGTTTATAGGAACTTTCTTTCTTAATTTTGGTTAAGGAAACTCCCCCTGAATTTTTTCGCAATATTAATGGGACACCCTGTATTTAGTTTTTCTCACTGCTAAAAGAAAATATGTGATCGCTGGGCGCAGGGTGGTCCGATCGGTGTAACTTTGAAGCTTTGAGGTCGTTGTGTAGGCTGGACCTTTTATTATTTTATTTTGATTTTACCATGTATTATGAGAATTTACACGATCCAAGGTGAAACGCTGCAAGACATGCGTGTAAAATGTTTCTTTGTGTGAATAATGACTTTTTACACTTGTATCTTAAACGCGTTTCTTCATTAGTTAATAAATTCAGAATTATATAAATTTATGCTACATCCATTGTTGGATCCCTTGTTAAAGAAAAGCATTTACGATTAAAATCTATTTCTCCCTTCACCCGTCCCTTACACGCATTTCTACCCACATCATTGACGCAAGCGATTCTCTGCGAGCATCTTCCCAGTCCCTTATTTGAATAACACCAGTGACGGAATAAAAAAAAAATGTTATTGTGTCGAGACCGTCCGGTCCCCTCGTCTCTCAACCCGTCTGTTATTGAAATAAACAGGACATCCATTCGGTAGGGATTTAAATAAGCGAATCAACGTCAGCATTGCCGCGACACGAATCAATATCAATGTAGCTCGTTTAACCGCGACATCCAGGATGAGGCTGTTATGGATTATTTTAGCCGCGGGGTAGACAATGGCCTAGCCTAGTCTGTAGGATAACGTCGCATTATGCGAAGGATGTATTGTTTCGGCAACCTCTCAGCGTAGTAGCGACTGGAAGGAAATATCGATTGCTGCCTCGCGTTATGCATCACACCTTTTTGAATCAGAATTTGTTCTATCGTTGTAGGTCTTCAGGCAGTTGATAAGATTGTTACAATTTACAAACATGAAATATTGTTAACTGCAGTCAGCGATTTTGTATCTTGTATTTTGTTTACAGTACAGTTAGATAATAATTAACAGTTTTTGTCACATATGCACTTCCATTGCGCAAAAATTACTCCCGTCATAAATCTACCCCTTCACTTATCGTGTAAACCTACATATTTCACTTGAATGCATTGTAGTTCACTAAAAGCATTGATTAAAAACATTTAAATGTACCTAAAAGAAACACGCCGTCCGTAAAAATAACAAAAGTTTTTCCTTTTTTTTATGAATTCAGTATTAGAAAAAAACAATTGAATAATGGAAATCACTAAATTAAAGAATGTTTTTTTAAAGGAACACCCTATAGGTATATTAGTGCATACTTCGTTAAATTTTTCTCTTTTCAAAAATATATAACATGTTACTGTTTCATTCAGGACTATGATTTTGGGTGACTTTTTGGACCGGCATAGTTTTATAGGGACGGTAGTTATATTTATGTAACGTTCTAATAATTTTACTTTGGCTTATTTCTAACTGTCTTGAAGCATTCCCTGTGAACTCTTGTCGCCTTTTTACAATAATTTAATATTTGAATTTACCATGATAAACCTCGAATGAATATTTGCTTGCCTTGAAAATACAGGGATGGCCAGAAGTACGGAATAAAATTCATATCTTTTGAATGAGTTAATTTTTTTTTAAACGCCGAAACACGTTAACGGATTTTGATTTTTTCCCATCTTTCGGTTATATAATAATTAATTTTTCCTCAACCCCCTAACCCCCAGCTACCCCTACTTTTTTTTTTCAAATGCAAACATTAGGCATGAGGGGGCTCGTTGAAAAGCTTATAGAAAATCCAGCCATACCAAATAAACAGGTTTTATTTTTTCAATAGCAAGTTTTTTTTCATTTAGAAATTGAAACAACTAGATAATTTACAAAAATAAACTCAATGTCGTAAATACTGAAAATGTCCTCCATTCACTATTTGGCATTCTCCAAGACGATAGTTGACTGAATGACTTCAGCTGGTAAATTATGCATCTCCGCCCTAATCTTGTTCTTTAAATTCTCAATATTATCCGGTCTGTCCTGGTAGACTCTTTCTTTCAAATATCCCCAAAGAAAATAATCCAGGGGTGTTAAGTCGGGGAATCTTGGCGGCCATTCAACTGTACCCCGTCTACCAATCCAGCGATTTGGAAACATTTCATCTAAGTATCTTCGAACATCAATACCAAAATGTGGGGGAGCGCCATCTTGTTGGAACCAAATTCTTTCATTCGGTATATCTGGATCAATTTCATGAGGGAAAATCACAGCTAGAGCAGGTATCAGGTCAAATGTTAGGAAATCCAGGTAGCGTGCGGCAGTAAGATTTTCTTCAAAAAAGAATGGGCCCAAGATTCTGTTGTTGATGATACCTGCCCATACATTAACTTTTTGTGGATGCTGCGTATGCGATTCGCATGTCCAGTGTGGATTTTCCTGGGACCAAAAGCGATAGTTGTGCCTGTTAACCACTCCATTTAAATAAAACGTAGCTTCATCCGAAAAAAGTACGTCTCGTTGAAAACCATTATTGTCGTCACACCGTCTCATCATTTCCTCACAAAATTGTAATCGCCTATCATAATCGTCTTCCAAAAGCTCTTGGACAAGACATACCTTATAGGGGTGGTATTTCTCTTGTTTCAGAAACATTCGAATTGCAGTTCGAGAAGCATCGTGATTGCGGGCCAATGAAACAGTTGAAGTATGAGGATTTTCAACAAGTTCTAATGCAATGTCTAATTTCTTTTCTTCATTCAAAGCACGTGCCCGTCCAGTTTTGGGCAAAGTCTGTACTGTACCGTGTTCCTCAAATTTGTGAAATATTTTACTAACTGTCCCTTGCGAGATTTGGTTTTCGGGATATTTCGCATTAAATAAATCGCGCACTTCAGCCTGACTTCTTATTTTGTCTCCACATCCAAGCAATATCAAGATTTCGATGCGTTGCCTTTCCGACAATACCATTGCAATTCAGTAAATAACTTGATTTTGACACAATAGTAACGTTTCAAACTCCAATTTACAACTAAAGCGAAAAATTAACCAGAAAACCTGGCAAGTAAGTGGTACCAAAAAAACGCAACATAAAAAATTTATCTTTTTTGCGTTAGCAGTGATAGGTACAGTTTCAAATTCTTTATTTTATTCTGTGCAAATTCATGGAGGATAATACTGAAGATAATTAAATTTTATTTCACTTGTTAAGTAGGTGTTTTATACAACCCTAAAAACCTTGCTAAACTTGTTTACTTGGTATGGCTGGATTCGGTTTTCTATAAGCTTTTCAACGAGCCCCCTAATGCCTTATGTTTCCATTTGAAAAAAAAAGTAGGGGTAGCTGGGGGAAAAAATTAAAATCAGTTAACGTGTTTCGGCGTTTAAAAAAAAATTATAATTCTTCGTTTCTGTCTTGTAAGAGATTTTGTTTCTATAAAGCGTCACTCAATGTCGTAAAATGCAACTCGAGATGGAATTGGAAACCCGGGATGTAAACGAGCATACTTGGCACGCGCTACATTCACGTTATTATTATTCTTGTAAAATAAACGGATAACTTCAAAATGTTCGTACTCACTAAACATTATTTCTTTGATAAAATAGTTTGTTATAGGAAATAAATTAATGATGATAAATAAGTCATTTGTTTGTGCCTCGTCCATAGCCACTGCGATCCGTCAGACATAAATTTAACAGAGTTAAACTGAAATATGTCGAAAAGTCCCGAATCAAACAAAAACATAATTATATTTTTGAAAAGAGAAACATTTAGTGAAGCTAAGTATGCACTAATATATAGGGTGTTCCATTTAAAAATAAATTCTTTAAGTTAGTGATTTCCATTATTTAATTGTTTTTTCAAATACTGTATTATAAAAAATCATAAAAAAGCTAAAACTTTTGTACACTTTTTTGTCACAACAAGTTGTCAGATTATAGTGACTAACCCTGTACATTATGTGGATGGATGTATTTAAAAAAATGCCGATCTACAACAAAATTGTGATATCAAATCAAATTTTACGTACAGGAAGCAATAGTACCCTTACTGGTATTCGTTTGCGTTTTTTTAGTGTAACATTTTTTGTTAGGCAAAATTGGTTTAATAAAAAATAACCCTCGACTGATTCTTTTGACGAGTGTTTATTTATTTTTTAAATTTTGTTCACAGGTGGAAAAATATGAAAATAAGTAACTTCAGATAATTGTGTTTTATAATGTCCCATAGCGTACACGTTATGCGACCAAGCCGAAGACAGATGACAGGGATCGTGAATTACGGACACATCGCGACGTTCGCTAGGAAACGGCCATCGATACCCAGACGTATAGATAGGATTCCAAGCCCATAATTTCCATCGCTAAATGAGGGACAGCGATCTGCAAGACATCTAAACGTGGCCCCGTCTAGGGCTTGGCGGAGATACTGCGTGGCATTCCTAAATAATGGAGGCGATGCGTCAAGTTTCCGAGGATAAATGGACAGAGACGGGTCGAGGCTTTCGCGTATAAAAACTGGTCCTGGAATTTACCGCAATTTCGTCTCACAATCAGTTGCGATCAAACTGCTGACTGAAATCATAGCGTCTGTCGTGTTATTTTCATATCAATATAAAAAAATAAGTATTCTGTATCATACCTTAGTAATTGGTCCTGTATTGCTTGTAGTTTAGACCCTCATAAATAATAAATTATTATTAATTATTGTATTATTAGCTCTCACATGTTTTTACTCTTTATTAAAACATGCAAATGTAAAAAGTGGGAGCTAATTCAGTTGGTATCTGGGTTCGACCGTGTCGGCGTGTTTTTTGCGTACCATTATTTCCTTTTCTTGAGCTGTTTTCCAGCGATTGCGCGAAAATTGAGTTCGAAGGTGTCGTGTATGCATTGAATATTGTGGTGGATATTTTAAGCATATGTTGTAGTTTGTTTTGTACGTGCGTTTAAATATTACTGAATTTTGCTTTTTGGTAGGTACCTAAATTATTTTTAATACGCATGATTATTTGGACGGACAGTAGATGTCGAACGGTCGTTCCCTTCAGATTAAGATATCCTATCACCGCCGCGAATAAGTTTCGTTGAAACAAGGGTAGAAACATACTTGATGATGCGATCTATAATAGATCCCATCCAAATTGTGGAACCGATGACAACGATGCGTAAAACAATTTACGTATTTCACAATGATACAATGACATAAATCTTATAATCATGGTTAATTTATTCTATGTTGTCGCCTTTGGTTCGCGGCCAATTATGACAGCTCTACTGATGAA
Organism: Anoplophora glabripennis; assembly: GCF_000390285.2. Lineage (NCBI taxonomy): Eukaryota > Metazoa > Arthropoda > Insecta > Coleoptera > Cerambycidae > Anoplophora > Anoplophora glabripennis. The sequence goes on along the minus strand of NW_019417004.1, from coordinate 151,493 downwards.
ACAATCCCAAGTAAAATGTGGAAATAAAAAGATCTCTGTTTTCTACGTGATCAAGCTTCGTCAAAGATGAAAGCAAGAATATAGGATGCTGCTCTGAATGATTGCATTATTTGAGAATGTAAACGTATCAGGTATGTGTTTTTCCAAGTATTTAAACATTTCATTTTGTTTTTATTTTTTACTAATTCTTTAGTGAGTACTAGTGGTGTGGTGTAATCCAATATTGGGGCATGTAGCAATCTTGTCTGTGAGGTGTAGATTTCTGGTATGGAAGAATGTTGTTTGACTTCATTCAGAGAGAGAAATTAAAGTGCTCTTGTAAGGACAAGACCAAGAACAAAATAAAAAGTTCGATCTAATTGAGAATAGATTCAAAAACAAAATGAATATTTTCGTCAATAAAGGTTTATATTTACTTAAATTTACCATAATACGACAAAACAAGAGTGATTGTTAATGAATCTTATTCATAAGTTTTTCAATGAGAAAAATGGTCTTTAGTTTTGTTATTCTTAGTGCGACAAAGATCTCCCATGTTTCCAATCGCCTGTAGAGACCGAAAAACCTCCAAAAACACTCAGAGCAGTACATATCTTTGTCGACTTTATCACCCAAGCCAAACTGACAGCGCTAGTCCAAAATCGAGATTTTCACCGATCTTTCGATTTCCGCCACTTAATGGTATTCAGAGCCCTAGCCGGTACTCACTGGCATTTCAGTTTTCTGGGAAATTAGACTAAAATTCACAGAAACCGTTGAGCGACCACCAAATACCTTTTATTCGCTAACTAAAAGCTTCACGTATGTTGAAACCGTGTTACCATTTTCCAGTACAGCCCTGTATCCTCCTGCGTGCCAAGCACGAACCTTGATGGGGCTTTATTATTCCGTCAAATTACCGTGTTGCCCACGCACGCCGACCAGGTACGTGAAAGAAGCTCTGTCCGTCAGTCCGTCACACAGAAAACACTAATGTAAAACCTGGGCTGAACTGAATGGTTTTTCTGTTCTTCGACGCGACGTCGTCTCTAGCCCGCCAGCCCTCGTTCTCTCTCTGCCTCTCTCTGATTTCGTCTTTCTCGATGAGGAGAGCAACGAGGTAGGTCAGTTAGTCGTAATATTTGGTCAGGTGTTGCAGGTGTGGACGTTATGGGTAACTGTCGAGATTACGAAGCCAAGAAGAATGTAAGTCATTGACAGAAGCAAAATTAATGGCTATATTCGCAGATCGGGACGACTTATAATAGATCTGATACTTGCCAGAAGCAAGTTATAGATATTTATTTTTTCCTTTCCAAAATCTTCCAATTTCTGTACAACAGAAATATTATCAACAAATGGAAATGCTAAACTGTTCAAATTTCTTTATTTAGTTCCGAATTTTTCGAAAATTAATCTCGGAAAACAATCGTCATCCATAAGTGTCCTTTTTGTGAAAACTGCTGTTAAGGTATTTAATTAGAGTAAATAGTAAAAAAAAAATTTTTTTATTTTTGTAATTTTGTATTAAACACAATGGGTTATCAGCTTCCGCAAATTAAACATTTTTATTATTTTACTTGCTTTATGGATGTCTTCCACAGTTTTCCATTCTAATTCATAACTGCTGATATTGCAGGAAACAACTAATCTATGGGATACATGCCTCAACTAGCATCGAATTACACCAGCAATACCTAGGAAGCAATTATAGTGGTTTGGTCTTCAAGTGAGGAGAAAAACTCTAAGTAGCATGGAAAACTTTATTCTACTAATTTCGCTGGTAACACGAAACACAACCGAGCAGGAACTAGACTTCAAGACTTCTCTTTCGAGCCTCGAAATGTTTTCGGTTTTATTCTTGTGCCCAGGTACCTACTTTTATTACCCTATCCTAATTAACACTTATCCGGGTCATTACCTACTCGGTTTGTGCTTATGTACCCTAATAAATAACAACTAATTTATGTTTACAGCCTACTTATTCTAATCTCATTTGCTAAATACATTTATTTGGGATAATCTCGGATAATTCAAAGTATAATTTATATGGCTCGTAAATTCCCAGAAAGCAAAATATATTTATTGGGGCAGGTACTAAATGTAATTGTAGCGTACCGCTACA
>NW_019417004.1:140611-149284 GCF_000390285.2 Anoplophora glabripennis | reverse complement strand
TAATAAATTAACCAAAATAAAAACTAAAAATGAAATGCCTAAATATAATTAATACAAAAACATATACCTGATTTATTGAAGTTAAGTAATAGTTATTCAAATAAATATCTTGTATTCTTGCTGCTCTATTATCACCCTTAACAAAGACTAATTACCTGATAAAACAACTGAAGAAAGAAATAACGTAACATAACAAAATATTAAGTGGTCATACTGCAAAATGTGACCAAGTCAAGAATCGCAAATTTTCTGTTTTTTATGGCCAAGTGATTACATAATTTTGTCTTTGCCAGGAAAAATCGACCAAGTCAATACTTAAAATATTTTTAAGTTAGTTCCACACTATGGATTATGACCAAGTCCACAGAACTGTTACAGGAAAAAGTGACCATCTTGACTTGCTCACTTTCTATGGTTGAGATCTACGATACTAAAAAACAAACGTAGAGCATTTACAATGTTAAAGATTTAAATTACCGGGATTTTCACTATCTAAAAGCCCTTGCAAATACTATAATAAAAAATAAAACCAAAGATAATCAAGAGGAACCAGTTCATTGGTCAAAGTAATGCGATACGAAAAATGCAGACCCAGACGCATACTATTTAAATACAATTATAGTGAACAGGACTTACGCGTCTTTCGAGTATTTGCCCGTGGAAGACCCATCACGGAAATGCTTAAAAATCTAACACCTCTATACAAAGGTTTGCTACCCATCTCAGAAAAAAGAAAAAGAGTATTATGAAACTGGTTGCAGATAACAATATTCCTATGGAGTATCATAACTGGTGTAAGTCTCTCCCTGTAGATAAGAGAAAGAATAACAATGCCCCGAAACCAACGCTCTCTGAATTCGATTCGGATATTGAATTAGAATAAAGCTGATTGCATGTATCTCCTTAAGTATAATAAAAATTATCTTGACCATATCAGTAGTCACTTTTTTTATACATCAAATGTGTTCTTATTTAAAAAGAAACTGTTGAAATATAATATCAATTAATTTCATCTTCTTAATTCCATATCTCGTAATAAAAAGTATGCAAAAAAATATAGCAAAATAGCGTGGTGTGATTTATTAAAAAAATAATAAACTTTATTAACTATTCGCCGAGAACTATTATTTTTGACTTTATCACTTTTTGCAGAAAATTGTATATAAACATCAAACTTTTAGAAGTGACAGTGCCAAAAGTCTTGAACATGATTAGATCATTATAATTGTTTTCTATCTAAAAAAGGATTTTCCTTTTTACTAAATTTTTATTAAAAAACATATTTTATTATTATTCGTAGTTTTTACTCTATTTCAATACCTTTAACCAATAAACTTTGAAGTTTTATTATTGGCAGCGCAATAAGATTTTTTTTTAAATATGGTTGAAATTTATACGTCACTCTTACGTCAGCAGATATCTGTGTGTGATTGTAACTACATTGTAGTGCCAGTTTGTTAATTTTTTCTCCAGTTCTAAGGATTTTTTTTAGCCAAAAACTTCAAATTGTAAGTTAATTTTCATTTTTAAATTTATGAGAATTGTAAATATGGCCGATTTATACGATAAATAAAAATAGCACTAAAAGATTAACGACGATATATGCACGACATTCCTGAATGTGGAGTACTTTGGCACCAAAACATCAAATAATCACATAAATCAGACAGATATGCGGTAAATTTAAATATTTATTTCTCAGTATTCCAATTTTCTTTTCTTTTTTCAGGATAATTAGGCGGTATTAATACAAAAAGTAATATACTAAACTTTTACATATACCTGCAATGAAAGAGATCGACAGATTTCCATCTGTCCGCAAAAATTATTATTCTCTCAAATCAGCACGAAAAATCTATGGGCATTAAACGTAAATCGCATTTCTTCCGTTGCATAACGTAACTCAACATCCTCACCAGTCGGCAATGCAGATCAAGATAAAGCAATTACTGATGCAGTGATAGCAGCCGTACGGCGTAACATATTATTATCCCATCAGACTTGTTCATGTAGATCTTGTGTCGTTCGCTCTCCATCATTTGCATATGTGAGCGAGGATCTGCTTCCCAGATCGCGGACCGACCGTGTGATATGATAGAGAACAGAATGCAGCCAGCGGCGTCCCGTCAACGGGGGCTGTGCGTGAAATTCAGCCGATAGGACGGGAAGTGACATAGTAGTCCTAAAAATTGCCAATCAGTGCAGTACGATGATATCCAGTCTCTCGCCAAGTAACGTCAGTCGAGAATCAATATTTTCACTAATCTTTTGAATCGCTACCAGATCCAAATACACTGAGGCAGAGCAGACGACGACCATAGACCTCTATGTTGTTGATAGATTGCTAAACAAACACTGATGTTTCGAATTTTTTTGGAAATCAGATCGAAATTCTCAGAAACCTTCCTGCTACCATCAAACACGCCATCCAGTACTGTAAGGTGCCAAAAGTTAAGCCACCTCTGACGACGGATCAAGATCAGCCTAAGAAAGGCAGCAGTTCTTCCTTTTCATTTGAAAATCCATAATGGGACATTGGCTGTGGCAGCAGTACCTGCGATCGAACGTCAACTGATCATCAGTAGATCTTTTACCAGGAAGGATACAAAGCTTAGTCGGAAGTCTCAGTGAAAAGTACAATCGAGAAGGTGTCTAGTAAATTGTAGGAAATCGTCGCTCTCTAAACACCAGGTTCCAAGCTTTAGGTGAAAAAGAAGAAATCGTAAGAGACCGAGTATGCTCCAGTATTATTGCGAGAAGGACTAATAGAGGGGATGAGACAGAACAATATAATACTAGCAAAGTTGGTTTACTAATTCATCGTGCGCAATATAATATTCTATATGATTTATTTAAAATAAAATTATACCGATTGTGGTGCAGTAAAATGACAGTTAACAAATACCTAGTAACAAAGCGTAAGCAATATTTAGTTGAATTAGAATCATTGTTTATTGTTCAGTATCTAGAATGTAAATTACCCAATTAAGCAAACTATTTTATTTGCCAGGTGATTATTCCTATCGGATTTGAATGTTATACCTGTGTTGTTTACGTCAAATACAAAATTTACGATTGCAATTGTAGAGAGTAGGGCCAAATGCTGTCCATTTTGGATTATTCCTTGTTAGTATTCACGGTTTATTGTTCCAATCCATTTGAACATATTTAATCCAGCGATTATATGAATTATAGCATAGAGGATAACGATACAGTGGAATACAGGGCGAGACAAACTGACTTTTTAACGAAAAAATGACTAAAAATCGCTGAAAATTGCAATCAGTCTGCAGTGTTGCCAGTGTTACGTAGAATTCTGAAACTTGAAATAAGTTAAATAAATTATAGTCGTTTTAGAAAAACGTCAGAGAAGTTCAAAAATATGTTCATAAAAATGTGAATACCAAAACCAAATTTGTAGAGTTTTTGTCACATATTTTCACTCGATCACCAATCAGAACCATGGGAGATGTTTTGATATTTCGAGTCATTTCCGATGTACAAGCAAATACCTACTGTTTTTTTTCTTTCATATATTGTGACACCCCGCTCTGCCTCACCCACCGAGTGCTCTACTCAGAATCAAAGGAATATTTGTTTATATTTCCCGCCATTTCCGAGTTACGACCAAAAAGCATTATATTCAACTGGATCATCACAATTACTTACTTGCATGTTGAAAATTTGTAAAAATTGTAGATATTTTAATGTTATTTCTTTTTAGGTATTCTCCTTTTATGTTGTTGTAAAGGTTAATTATAAAAATCGTTATTTGTTATTTCAATAAGGATGAATTTTAATTTTTTAATGATTTTTTTACTTTAAACATATATGAGTATTTTATGCCAGCAAATTTTGATGTCAGAAGAAATAAACATTTGTATTTAAACTTTTTTTCCATATTTAATTATTAAACCTATAAGTGGATGTCAAAATACAAAAAAAAACATGTACCTACATTCCGCGACGTACTAATAACCCACCTTGTATATAAATAAATTGATCACCATCATCAAATATTAAAAAAATTATATTACAATCTGTTTAAACTATCATTACGAATTTTGTTTATTTGGAAATACATTTTCTGAAGTATATCAATACCAAAAAAAAAGAAATTGGTAGCTAATTAACGAAATTATGATTAAGTAACCTAATTGTGACACCGCTGCAGAATATCATATGAAACTACATAGATATTCGTTGATTCTTTAAAACATTTTTATCAATACCTATCATACATTTAAGTAAATACAATAACGCAAAAAACTAATGTTGATAAAGAAGTGTACAAATTAAATCCGTAAGTACGCCTGGCAACATTGCCAAAGTGTTGCTATATATGTTGCTACGATACACGTAGGAATGCGAGCCGCTGCATTTGATTCTTCCTAATATTCTGCTGGTGGTGTACTCTATGAGCAATTCGGAAATTTGAAACTGCTGTCCTATTCCAGTAGTGGTCTGGGGCGAAGGTATATTGTCTGTGCAGTCATGTAAATAGTAAATTCACTGGAATGTACCATAGTTTACTGAAAATATTAATTGAACACGATTAAAGCCACTTACAAGAAAACACCGTCAGTGAAAATAACAAATCGATACAAATACATGAGAATGTATAGCAACACAGTAATATTAATACTCAAAATTCCAATTCATATGCTTGTTACACAACAATAATTCAGAGAAAATTAAATGAATAAGATTTTTTTAATAACAAATTTTGAGAACTATACCCGCAGATGAACACATTAAAAATTCACCCTGTACACAAGTATAATAAAAAATATAATTTAAATGAAAGTAATCAATGAACATTTATTGGTACCTGGAATAAGACTTCCTTCTATTTTAATCACTTCAAAAGTAAATTTTATGACCTTTTTATGAATATTTCTTTACTAACTTTTTTATAATGGCCACCAAGGAACCTATTAATATTTTAAGTAGTCAGCCTTTTTATGTTTTTCTTAATCGCCTAGGTAATAAAAAGTGATGTCACTAAAATTCCCTTCTCTTTTGAATTTTTACGCACCACACTTTCGACAATACCCTCCTGTCATTATACAAAGTAACGCCATAGTTCCACAAACTGACACCGCAGACATTTTGTCATTCTGATTGTGTTACTATTGTATTAAAAATGTCCAATTTTTACGATCCATAAACCATCTTTTACTGCCGCGTATGGCCATTACAAGTTATTTTATTAGTTTTATATTAAAGTTTAAAGCATTAAACATGGGACCGCATATAAAACGAAACCACCGGCTATAATTTGGAAAATTGTGTGTACTCTCCTCTCGTGTCCCGGCATTAATGCGGCGAAATTGTATGCTGACCGCAATATTGGATGCAAATAGGCACGACACAACACCACAAAGATGAATACGGTTATATACTCCAGTCGTATTAGATCATAAAACCTGAAAACTTATATCAAAAGCAACTCGAAAGAAGTGACGCTAAGTTGGCAAATTTATGCGTTTTTTAAATTTTTTTTACTGCCCACGAAAATCTAGACCTATCGGAATATTAGTTATTTTATTTTGTAGGCAATTAAATTACCCACAATTTAAGGTACCTAGTGTTTTTTTTTTTTTTTTTGCACTGTGTAATATAGGTGTCGCGTGGGGATATCTGTTTTTTCGAATTTTGCGTTTTTTTCTCGAGTTTTTCTTTTGTGTTTTTCTTTTTCTTTTGGGGTTTTGCGCAGGTGTTTCTTCTGGGCCCTGTTTTTTTTTTTTTTTTTTTTTGTGTTTTCTGTGTGTGTCTCTGTGTCCTCTGTGTTTTCTGTGGGGGCGCTGTGGTTTTTTTTTTGGGTTTTATCTTCTCTTTTTTTTGTTCTATTTTACGATATTTTTTTGAGATTTTACACTTTTTGTTTTTGTGTTATTCTCTCCCTGTGTATGTGCGTACGTGTAATTTTGTGTTGTGTTTTTTTTCCTATCTCTTTTGGAGCCCCGAGGTTTTGAGTGTATATCCGGTTTTGTCGCTAATGCAGCAACTCGGCATTGAAATATTTGAAAAACTTGTTCCCATATTTATTTAGCCATACCCATATATAGGTCTGGTCGAACTAAACGTGGAGGTGGTAGAAATGTATACGCCCAGTTGAAGAATGCGAGCGCGGACAAACGAAATACAAATATAGTTACATTGGGCTACTGGGCAATAAATCTCAGGCGTTGACAAGTCGTCGACAAATTGTCCAGCAGTACAGCAATGTGGAATTTGGTGTGATTCAAATAATTTGAATTTATTATAGCCACCTTCTATTAATCATTGATATTACAATTGCGAAAGGGAGAAATAATATTATTACAACATGGCATTTTGGCGACTTTTTGAAATGGAACAAAACGAAATTTACCATCAATATAATAAAATTGTCTTTGGACATAAATAGTTAATATATGTTGTTGGACAAATGAACATATAATAGAAATTTTCTGCACATTATAATTTTTAATAATTATAATTTTTACCTTTTTCAGACAACTTTTTTAGGGACGCCTATGAAACTACTTAAATTTTATTTCCAGGCGTTTTTTACATGTTCAACTGACTTCGAAAAGGCTATACAGTCGACGCAAAACTAATCTAGATTTTGATTATAAAATTGGTGAATCTTTTTTAAATAGAGTTAGGCAATTTACTGACCTTGGTGTTACATTCAATACTAGATTATCGTTTGACGAGCACAGTAGGTCCAAACCAAATCTGCTTATCCCTTGTGTTGCCACCCGGCGTACGTTTTGTTGAATAATTTTTTTTCCAAAAAAGATTGGCCAAAACCTCGAATCCCCATGATTTGATCGATTCCCTATCAAAATTTGCATTCTACATATTTAAAAAAAAAAAATTAACTTAAAAAATTTTGCATTTGAAAAAAGAACACGTATGAGCCACTCGGGATAGAAAAATCATGATTTTCGTATAGTATATCATACAAAAAAAGTTTGTTGTAAAAATATGTAATAAGTAAATATGGATTAATATATAAATAATAACAATTGTTTATTTCAAATTGTTTATTTATTGAATATGATGTATATAATAATAATAACAATAACTATCACATTTGTGATTGTTGTACAATAATCATGGTATTTTCGTTGTTTGCACTGTAATATACAAATACTGTATGAGAAATTACAAAAAAATAATTAAATTTCAATTTTTTACACAGATATATTAGAAATCAAAGATTACCATGCAAATACTTTGAGATATTTTCTGTGTGCTGATCACAAACGGGCTTATTACATGACTTGCTGTTTAGAAAATCGCTCTTCTATCATTAGCATGGCTAGTTCTTCTGAGAGCTGGCGTAGAAAAAGTCTGCGCTTGTTAATTTTTGTTGCAAGCATATCATTATTTTCATAGTAAATAACGTACACACGCAGCAACACTTGCGATATCCAAAATATTGTCACTGTACATAATGTAATTGTTATATTCAGGTAGGAATACCTTCCTATAATATAAATAATTAAATATTAATGGAATGCATATAATTATTTTTAGTTACAATGGGTTTTTATCAAGAATTTCGTGAGCGGGGTTCCCGGGTAGCCGGGTGGCAGATGCTGTGAGTTTTTTTGGGTGGCAACACAAGGGTTATAAGAATATTTATAAGCTTTATTTTGCGTAATTCTAGTAGTCCAGGGAACGAGGAGAGAAATAGAGTAAAACCTCTGAATACTTTCGGGTAGATCCAATTTTTATGAAAATTTGGAATTAAGCTTATTTCATCCTGTAGATGAAAAGTTATATATGCTTGATATGCGCTTCTTATTTTTAGGGGATGAAAACTCTAATCTCTCTAATCTCTAATTATGCTAAAAAACTGAATAAATATAAAAATAGTTGTTATATGGACCAAAATCATATCTTAATATATAGAATAAATATTGTTTTATATTGTGGGTTATAATTTACCTTATTTTTATAAAGTTTCAACTCTTAAAAACCACCCTTAATATAAAATTAGTTTCTTTGACATTAAAATATTTTTATACGTCATAGATATAAATCTTTTCAATAGTTTATGGTATTATAAATAATTTATTACAATATTTCAACCCTTAAAAAGCTACCCCTAATAACAAAATATTTAAAAAAATAGTTTTTAATAGTTTGAAATGCTTCTTTTTTATTTTTAAAGTTATTTTCAAAAATATATTATTTTTTTGGAATTAAAAAAAATATTTCAATCAAAACGTAATGTTTTCAAAAATATGCATTTTAAACCGCTTGAACTTGTATAATGTGAGCACATAAAAAATGCAAATTGTAGAAGGGTTACCTTTAATTTTAAATCTCGTGAAAAATTCATCAGTTTCTGTACTGATTTTTTTTCCAAAATAGCGAACTAACAGTTTTATTTTGATCATAACTCATAACTAGAGAGCGGACAATGTGTGACTTTAACCCGAAGAATAAGTCAAATTTTGGTAGAGATGTGTACGCGTTCAAAAATGTATTGTGTATAAACTATGCAAAATATAATTATTATGTATAACAATTATATCGTATTATCCTCGCGAAGATTTGTACCCTTTATTTAAAATCCATAAATCATGTGAACAGGTTAAATAACGAGAAAATAATTAAGTTAATTTAGTTCTAAAGAAATGAAATGACACTCGCGCCCATCTCTAGTCC